>NW_022639540.1:111561-157777 GCF_010583005.1 Odontomachus brunneus
GAGAGAGAGAGAGAGAGAGAGAGAGGGAGAGAGAGAGAGGGAGAGAGAGAGAGAGGGGGAGAGAGAGAGGAAGGGAGAGAGGCAGGGAGGGAGAGACGAGCGAAGATACACGAGCTTCGTTTCGTTTTCGGACACCCTCGGCAGCACGAGGGAGATCGATGCTGAAAATTAACATCCTACCGGCCTGAATGGCCGCAGCCATCGCGCCTCTGGTGATACAAGCCGAGCGCGTTCCACGTCGGGTGGCCGCGTTTTCCTCTTTTTTCCCGCAGAGTGAATACGTCTCGGACTAACGCGGGAGCCGCACGGATCCAGCAAAACGCTCAAACGTTACGATTCGCGCGGGAGAAAAGAGGTAATTTACGGTAAGTACCGATATATAACCTCAGCGAGATATTCTCAGGAGATCGCCGTTGGTGATTTTTTCTCCCTTCTTTTCCTTTTTTCAACGGGAGATCATATCGACGTAATGACGAGACGGTTTTAATTAAATTTTCCGCATTAATTCGCGGGAATTACAGCGGGGACGTTCAAATTGTGTGCGGGAATACGCGAATGTGTGTCGTCCGGGTGAAAACGTGACGACAGCAACGGGCACGCGACAGGCACGAGGTACAATCGTCGCGGAATAACGGAACAGCGAGGGCTGACTTATCGAAATCCGCCACTTATCGACGTAAGGCGGAATCGCTCGGCATGTAATATCGGTTATGACTGTCGCCAGTACAATGGATCGATTACTACCCCGTCCTTTTCGATATCCTTGCAATACTCGGATCGAATCGCTAAACGTTTATTGTCGCGCGTCGAACGCGAAGTCGGGATCTCCGCTGCCGTCTCCGCGAAATAATCGCGACAGACTCGCAGTGTGTCGCAATCCACCTTTAACGATAATCGCCGAATGGCCGATAATTGCCGCCCGGCAGCGTCATTCTGCCTCTTCGAATGACACTTTCGGAGAAACTTTGGACGAACAAACTTTGCCAAACACGACGCCGAGCCGGAGTCGATCTTTTCTTCCCACAGACTACCGCTCGATGCTCGAAATTATTGGCTGCGATCTAGTCGAATAATCGCACGCTTATCCTCAAAAACGACGAGACAACCGCCTCTTCCTATGGAGACAGATTCTTAAACGAATTCGTGCGATGGCGTTTGTCAACAGCTGAATTCAGTACAGCGGATCGAAGACTTGATTAGACTTTGCAAATATGTGGATGCTTGGATTAACGTGGTGTATGAATTTGGAATGATTTTAGTGTATTATTATACTATAGTTAAAGCATAAATAAATATTTGTGCAAAACCATAGAGTTGTATGTCTTGTAGCTTCTTAAAAAGAAAAAGAAATTTGTAGCTTCTTAAAAAGAAAAAGAAATTTTTTAAAATCACATATAAAACGATATCTCAAGCGACAATATTCCTGAATAAAAATCCTAATCCACGAACGAGCATGAGAATACCCCTAAATAAAAATCCTAATCCACGAACAAACGTGAGAATACCCCTTAATAAAAATCTTAATCCACGAACGAGCGTGAGAATATCCCTTAATAAAAATCCTAATCCATGAACGAGAGTCAGCAATCTCTCGCAGGATTGATCTCGAAGTCTTGTGTGTGTATGGGTGTACGTGTGTGTACGAACGTACGGGCTGAGCCAAAGACGGTCGCGCAAATGGGTCAGGTCACGCGCCGTTGCACGAAGAAAAGGGTGACCATCGTTTGGACGACCCCTTCGTGCGAACTGCGACGCGTCGATCAGCGCATTTTGCCGAGCGAACGCCGACGAATAAAGAGAATCATGTGTAACACGCCGATAGGGGTCTAAAATCGTACTCCTTGGAGAGAAAATCGCATAGAGAATTCTCAAAATATATTTAGCACCAGTTCGATTACCTGAAATAGTGATGGCTCCCTCACAGGAAATTTCTTGGAACCAAAATGGGATCCAGTTCGATGCCCCAAAATAATTATGGTCCGTATGGAAATTTCCTACATTTCCACGTTTAGCACAGATTCCAATCAGATTATCCAAATTTATTCCAAATAGATGTACCGTTTTGCGATACTAATTGGGAATCCCATTCATTCAACTATATACATGTATATAGTATACATGTATATGTATGTAAATTTTCTAAGATTGAATTTTTAGATCTATTTCGATTTCCCAAATAATTAAAGATGTGACTTCAAATAGAAAATCTAAAGACAGAAAAACAGTTACGAGAAAGAGTGAAAGGAAGAGAGGGGCAGAGAGTGATAGAGAAATAATTAAAACTTTCATAATTATGATTTATAAAAATTTAAGATCTGTTTTTTTTTTAAATATAGAATATTTATTCTTATTAAAAAAATATGTTTTTTTTTAATATACTGTTGTATGGCCATTCTTACTACATCTTATCGATAATTATAAATAATTACAATACACATGAATGTTTAATTTTATGCTAAAATTTTATATTTAAACAAAAAATATAATATATAGTATATTGTTTTATTCAATTCTGATCTATAATTTATTTCAAAAAAAGGTTAAAACATTTGAAACAGTTGGGTCTTTACCCTTTTTAAGTATTTATATTTGTAAAGTGTGCATAAATATTTAAAGCGTTTCAGATATTTCTATCAAAATAAATAAAAGATATAAATAAAAAATAAAACTTTGGTAAAATTTTCAGTATGGAAAATAAAATTTATCTGAGTTTTCCACTTAAAATTGTGCTTTTGAGAAATCGGAGTGAATCTCAATTAGATCCTAAGAAATCTTCTATGCGGGGGAAGCTCTGGTTAGAATATTTCAGACATGCAATTCTAAGTAGAAATCCCAATTATTTATTTTTCCAATATTATTTCTGATTTTTATTTTACACTAGAATTGAACAAAATGTATGTTAACTTTCATCAAATAATTTTATTTGTAACAATGAGTAAAATACTCATAATGTCTTAAAAATATTTTGTTCTTTTGATTTTTATTCTATTGAATAGAATGGTCGATAGAAAAATTCCTCGTTTGATAAAAGTATACTGATGTTTCTGCCTGCAAAGAAGCATCGGTCCCCATAGTATCTCTATTTCTAGACAGAGAACCCATGTTTGAAACAAGAATGGAATTCCCCAATGATATCATAGTGGGATAACAAATTTTGGGACAAATTTGATCATTCTAAAACGGAAACTATGTCGCATCGGAGGAAACTTTAAAAAATTCCCATGCGGCGATTTCGAGTCGACATTCGTACGCGAAAAAAAAGGAGGTTCATTGCAGTGCATCCACATCGATGAGCGATAACAAACGTTTTCGTTCGAGTTACCCGCCGAAGTGATAACCGGTGTCGCAAAACAAAATTAAACGGTACATCGCACTTTAAGCGGCCTCACACTCCGCGGATGTGATTTTTTGTTGCGTCTCACACGCGAATGTGCACACACTCGACACGTCGAACGGGCCGCCGTTCTGTTTTATTCATTGTCTGTTTACCGTGCCGAAATCGATGCCGATGGTCTCAGGCAGGAGAGCCGCGTTAAGACTCGCCGTTTGCACGAACGCTGCTGCCGCGGTAACGTTCGCGCGAACGTTCGACGCTTTTCCGACGCTCTCGCTGAAATTCGGGACGATCCGGTGATCCGGGCCGTTTAGAAAATGGAAACGTTATCGCGTTTTTCACGCCTTTGTTAATACCTACGTGTACTCGCGCGTACACACATATATACACACACACACACACACACAGCGGCGACGGGTCCACGGCGAAATAATGCTGCCAGGTTCAGGCGCGCGTTTCGATCTATAAATGCACACACGGGCAAGGCTGACCGCGAACAAGAGAGAGAAATATCACGGTATACGGACTGGCATTTATTTTCCAGTCCTTGTCGAATTGAAAAAAGGGCAAAAGGGGGAAAGAGGGGAGAGACATGGCCCGCTCTCTCGGCGTGCACGAGCCATACACGTATTGCGCCCACTTGAGCAGCTTGTAAGGCAAAATGTGCTTATCAGGAATCCATTGAAACTTGCACTACATGTAAATAGAAGTACTATCGAACTGCTCGTGCAATCAGAAAGAGATTGACCATTCGGCAGTTGAGATATTTGAAATTAAAGTTGACACTTTTTACGCTTGTGATTGGCGTGTTATTATTTAATTTCTATTTTTAATCTCTTGTAAACTAAATTAGGATTTTCATAAGAAATTACTATGATATTAAAAATTAAATACCGATTAACCCTTTAACAGCCAGTGGTATATATACGTACCATCTTCTTTAAAAAATCATAATTTCCATAAAAATTAACATATCGCCCTCGTTCTGGTCTTATTTGAAAGGAGAAGGATGTATCTATATATAAAAAATTCGATGAGTATGAGGGTTGCACCCCTCCAGCTATACACCCTATTAAAATTTGCAGAAATTGTGAAAAAATGAAGAACACCTATAACTTTTTGACAGAATTTTTTTTCCACCCTACGCCGATCTGTGACATCGGCATTTGGAGTGACATCGAAAGTGTATGCAAAAAAAATCCAGAAAAAAACCACCCCAACAGAGATGATACACCAAAATATACCCCGACTAAAGTAACGTTCCTGAAAACGGACATTTATTTCCAGTATATACATATTTTGTTTTGGAAAGATATCAAAATTACTTTAAAGAAGGTTTATTCGAAATAAAACCAGTTTTGGAGAACTTTTAGGGATGAAATCGAATATCATGAGTGTGGCGATTGAAAATTTGAAAGTAAATAGGAAAATCTTTCTAAAATAACGGAGTACTTCCCGAATATTAGTCCCCTTGCTTCTCACAAGTTGGAGTGCTTGTTTAGCGTGAGTCCCCTTGTCTCTCACGTATGGGGTGCTTGTTCAGTGTAAGTTCCCTCGCTTCTAATAATCTTTCTGGTAACCAAATTATTTTTCATTCATGGAATCTTTTGAAACAAGGATCAATGCAAAGAGGAACGTCGCAAGCCTTGCAAAGAAACTTTGAGCGTACTTCCTGTGTGTATATCCTTAGTGCTACACAATCAACATCTTCTCCGACTCTCTATTGTGATAGGTATATGCTTACCAACGTTAACGGTTCTCAATCTGGAACATTTGGCATACTTTTTTTCTTTTTCGCTAAGAAGCTCAATGACCTCCCGATTCGCTTTCGAAAAGAACAGTTTTCTAACAGTTGTTTAGCTAAATGAATGTGGAAATCCAATTGTTTCTGGCAGGAATCGGCATCATGGTGGACTCTGTACATGATGTATGAGTTAACAATGGCTAGATCAATGAGAAAATAGAAGATTCTATACCACCACTTCCGAGAGCGTATACCATCTCCCGATAGTGTATCTTTCCTTCAGTTGATCAAATTTGTCAACTCCTCCCATTATTGAGTTGTAAGATGCAACTGCAAGAGGACAAGAAACATTCTGTCTTGTGCCATCCTTGTTTTTTCTCAAAACTTTTGTTGTTTTAGGACTGTGCGCTGTTGACAAAAGTGTCACAGGTTTCGAACCCATCCATTTAATGGCTGTAACAATACCCTTACTTCGGAAATCAAAATCACCCCGCTGCATTTTCTTTTTCTCCATCATCATGGGTGGAAGTCCTTTTCGATTAGATCTTATAATGTCAACAAAAAAGATCCCATTACTATGTAGGCGAGACATGAGTCGCACCGTTGTAAAATAGTTATCAAATGCAACTAAAGTGTTAGATTGCTTCAAATCTTCAGTCAAATTCAATACTACACGTTCTCCTAGTGTGTCATTACCAAAAGTATTTAAATGTGACCTGTGTACCATATACTTCAAATTTGGAAACAAAACCTGTTTTCGAATCTGCTCGACACCAAACTTTATACCCTCTTTTTATAGGCTTCATTGGGTTATATTGCTTCAGTGAAGAGCGTCCTTTGAAAAGGATCATAGATTCATCCACTGCAGCTAGATTCGAAGGCTTATAAACCTCCTTGATGGCTTTATTCAGATTCTCAATGACAGGCCTAACTTTATACAACTTGTCATAGTTCGGGTCCTTTTTTGAAAGATTATTTTCATTATTATTCAGATGCATCATTGCAGTGATCTGCTTGAAACGGTTACATGTCGGATTCGAACTCCAATAGAGTTCTAATGTAGGGAGCTTATGAATTGCCATTAGAATATGCATTCCAATCCAAGCTTTATTTCTTTTAGAGTGATATCAGTCCATGCATCAGATGTTGGAATTCTTCGTCTTAGGTTGTGGGTTTTTTTGAGCAACGTAGATATTAGTTTGTAAAACAATTTCATTCATTAAATCTTCGCTGAAAATTGAAAGGAAGTAATTAATTTCAGACTTATTGTTTTCCAAATCTACTAAAACTTCTGGATTTTTTTCAATCACATCATAGAGAATCAATCCATCAACTTTTTCTGTCCAACCTTCATTGTTATAAACTTCAGGGTCAGGTGATTTAACTTCGTCACAATCTGAAACAGATTCATCGCTTGAAGAGGAATCGTTTGATCCATCTTCATTTAATAGAAGATCACTTTCTATCTCTAAATCATCTGGATCAGATGGAATTTCTGCACAGTCATCAGGTATCTTTCGACATCTCTTTCGCAATTTCATTCCGGTCGGTTCTAATTATAAAAGAATATAAAACAATATTGGAGGATATTGGAAGACACCACTGGGAAGTATGAAACTTATTCAAGTATACTGCAATAATATTGCGCATCTGACGTGCGCACGTATTAATACTATGTCAGTTTGGATTGAACGATTTTTTTTTATTTAGCTTCTTAGCCAACTTTAAGAGTGTGTATGAAGTAAAATAAATGAGCATTAAATAATTGCTAGTCAAATTACAATTTTCTGAATTCTACAGATACTTTCACTTTAGAGGTTGTTTATGAGGGTAGGAATGCTCCGCAAGGTTCTCATTTCAAATATACGTATTTCTCAATACTTATTCTTCCATTTACAGCAATAGGAAACAACAACAACAAAAATTACAATTTTTTAAGCATCAGGGATGGTTTTTTCATCTAAGGGTTGCTTTAAAGAGCAGGAAAAATTTGAAAATTCATTTTCCCCACATTGAACACCTCTGTATTCAGATCCAGCATGTTTTGAATATGTCAAATTACTATAAAAAAGTCGGCCGTTAAAGGGTTAATTCAAACCAATTTCAGAATCATTGACTGTTTTGGAAAATATAGCGCTGGAAGTTTCATATATAATTTACAGTAATACTCGAAATATATAAATATATATATATATATATATTTAAACACTTATATATCTCTGCGCATCTCTATTAGATCGATTAATGCGCGAATGAAATATCGATCCTTTAAGACCCAGAGCATATAATTATGTACATTCTCTTACTTTGGATCCTCTTCAAATCCTTTATATTAGCAATGTAATGATTCCGTTGATATAATATCAATCCATCCTAAAACTATATTCTTTGTCCCAAACAGTAAAACAGTAATTTTCCCGTTGAAAAAACCAATATAGTAATGAAATTGTAGAAAGTTTTTCACGAACAAAAAGTAAGAAAATTTTCCGAGTCGAAATTTTGATCCTATTTTTAGCCTCACTATTCCATTTAACAGCTATTTTGACATTAAAGAAAGTGAAAAGAAAAATTTCGGACATCAGCAGAGTCAAAGTAGGAACAAATAGCATCATTAGAATTAAACCTACTTTGCTAATTTAGCTACTACTGCGTTGTTGAATTCAAGACTCAATATAGAGCCAAAATTTTAACTCGGGTTTTGTTCTCAAATCTTTATCAATGTCATCTTAAAGTACAAACGCTTTTGACGCTTTTGTTTTCATTTTATCATGATTATATAAAATTTATTAACTTCTGTAAGTGAAGCATACATGCAAACACGAATATATATAATTAAAACATTTAGAAAATTATGCCTCTCGACGGTCATTTTTGTTCGAAGCACAAAACTCTTCATCAGGAGCATCTTTCAAGACTGTTTTATGAAGACAAGAATTTTACTCGAACGGGATCGATGCTTGGGCCTTAAATGGTTAATACGAAAAAAAATATAATATTTTTTTTCGAGTTTGTAACATTGTGTATATATATCCATTTCAACTTTCTTTCAAATTAACATTTATTTAACATTTATTACTTAGTGAAATAAATCTATAGAAACGTAATTGTGTTCGATGAATAATAAGTTTACATTGAGAAAAAAAATATTTAAGAAATATTTATTCGTGATGATATTAATAATACATTTAATTATGCTAACATAACTTTTTCAAATAAGAAAATATATACATTTTCTTAAAAAATCTTAGCTTTTCACGAAAGCAATTGTTTACTCTATTTAAGTAAAAGCTTTTCGATTTAGTAATAGATATGTTATTAGTACTCACCGCAAATATAAACATTTTTTAAATTTTCCAAATATTTTTTCTCTCAGTGTATAAGTGATTTCTTTGATGCTTTACAAATTCCTTAATCTTTCGACGTGCCAATCTCGTCGATACATCATCGCGCTACTCTCTCGTAGTTCCCCCAGCGAACGAAATGAGATTTTGGCGATTTTTGTTCCACTCTCGAAAGCCACACTGGTCGGCATGACTTGGCAGAAGCGCGGATATGCCCGGTTCGAGGCATGCGGGAAACAATCGTTAATTCAATGATCGGCGAGCGCAGGTGCAAGGACGCTCGTTTATATCGGACTCGAATGTATGGCGAGCCGTTTGCGATAGCCGATCGTAAATGCTGCGATCATCCCAAACAAAGGCAGCCACATCTCCACAGACTCGGTATGTCAGCTCGAGGCCCTTATCGATTAGCTGTACGATCCGACTGTTGTAAATCGACTGTTCGCCCCCTTCAAAATGTAATCGAGGGCCTTAGCGCGGCAATTAATCGAGATTTGGCTTATGACTCACACCTAATCGTCCCGAGGCAAATCTTCATTGTTCAGCCGGATCAGCGATTTGCGCGCGGATCTGTCGAGTAGAAATGTAACTAGTCGACCTAAACCAAAAGCTAGTATAGACTAGATTAAAAATTTTTTAGTTCGTCACACTAATTCATCACTGCTTGATTATTCACTGAAATGTAGAATCGGTTTTGTGCCGTTATCTAGAGATTACATATATGCCAGAGAATATGACAGAGTCGATGGCGTGCTCTGTCTACTCTCAGAGATACATAATCTAACTACTATATCATAATCAACATTTCAAAATGAAGTAATAGGTCAAAATTGAGGTTACATTAATTTCACGAAAATGTCCAAAAAGCAGGATTGAGCGTAACATTACTGGCTACTTGGTTTTTCATTACTATGGCTTTTCATTTCATACTATAATTCTCATTTCATAACTGTATTTCTGTCGTTCTGTGATTTTCATCTCATAACTGTAATTCCGTTTGTTTAATCATCAGTTAGCTGATTTATATATTATTAAGCCACTAAGAGAAGTGAGCATATTATATCACTGACTAGTATATTAGATATAAATTTACTATCTCGTGGCTGGACACTGACGAGGTTTAATTTCCACTAAGGCTAAAACTTACTAGGCTTCACACATAAATTGCCATAATATAAGACTTACCGTAAGAATTGACGAGTCACGTCGAATCGTAAGGTCGTTATTTTTATGAATACTTGGTTGGTCAATTCTTACGATACGTCTTACGTTACTGTTATATGAATTTAAGGCGTGAAGGGCCTTCACACACAAATTGCCTTAATTGTAACGTAAGACGTACCGTAAGAATTGACCAATCACGTTAAGAATCGTCAAATCGTAAGGCCGTCATTTTTATAAATATTCGATCATAATTGGTAAATTCTTACGGTATGTCTTACGTTACGGCTACGGCAATTTGTGTGTGAAAGCCTGCAGCCCCTAATGTCGGCCTGCAGTTCTTCGGGTTACGGACGGCGATACGAATTGTCACGCGCAGCGATACAAACGTCCCGCGGGACGTGACCGTAAACGTCGCGGTATTGGCGGCTGCACGCGGTAAACGCACGCGCGTTTTTACCATGAAATATTCAGTCATACGCGCACACGGACACGTGTGGCAGTGTGTAAAAATAATTGAATGCCTGAATGGAGTGTATTTACTTACGGAGTGAACGAGGAACGCGCACGGTACGCGAATGTAAACGAGGCCTTTTCGATCGGCAAACACTATGCGGGCCTCTTTGAAGCGCCGTCCTTGGTCGCGTTAAATACAACGAGCTTTCGCGCCTCGATGCCGCATAAGCGAGGATGTCCGAATTAGCATTGCGATGAATGCGATCGAATGACGTGACGCGCGCGCTAAACGTTCACGGGCCTGACGCCAATAATTTAGAACGAAGGGTATCACAGACACTGTCGCTCTTCCTCTCTTCCTCTCTCTTCCCTCCCCACTCTCTTTCTCTCTCTTTACCTCCTTTTCCTACGCTTCCAATCTTTGACGAATAATTTATTAACGGGCGGCTATAGCCTGAGGCACGACCCGGCGATCACGTTCGTCATCGATAGCTATTTTTGGACGTATCCGAACACAGTGAAAATTTAAACCAATTAAGCCGTAAGGGCGCTCGATACAAAATTCCAGCGAGCGGGACTTTTATCGGGCTCGCATAGCACAGGTGCAACGCCAATATAATACTTTGCATATTTATCGCGAGGCTAACTCGGCGCGAAATATTATTCGCCAATCAACGAGTCCCCGTGCGCTCTACACACAGGAAGGCATCAATCCTCGCCTGAGGGAAAGCAGCTATCTCAATTTACCTTCTTTCTCTTAAATGATTATTTTCCATAGAAAATATTTTTTTTTAATAATAATCTTGAGATATACTCATTGCAAATTTCAGGAAAGTTTAATATCGTGTACTCAACAGAAAACTTTATTTTTTTTACAAGAATATTATAAAATAAATATTATAAAATAAATGTCGGTTCGATTCTACAAACAAATCGAATTTATCTTTTAATTTAGTATACTTGATAGAAATGCTGAATTTAGGCTAGGATCTACGGCGGTATTCATAGTCAGATCTTGTACTTAAGATCGTTCTCAGTTCATCCTCAGATGCTGTACAAATCATTTCACCAGATACGGGACATCTGAAAATGGACTTAAGGCAATGTCAAATATAAGACCGGACTATGAATACCGGCCACAGAATGTATTTTGAATAAACATGATCCTTGTGATGAACTTATGATAGACTTGTGGATGCATAAACTTACAAACTTACTTAAAACAAGTAACGTTCACTTGAATGCAATATGCATTTTTCTATGTAGACAGAGACAGAAAAATATCACTTTACTGCTGAGAGAAAAGCGATTGCTCATTTTATCTTCTTTCTTTTAAGTAATAATTGTCTTTAACAAAGAATATTTTTTCAACATTAGTCTTAAAATTACAATCATGACATCACACATTTGAGGAAAGTTCATTATCGTGTACTCAAAAGAAGAATAGATTTTCTTTAATCAAACTTACACAAAAAAATCAATAACAGCCCACGCAAGATGTTCGTCACAAAACACGCTACATCCACAAACGAACCAAGAAATGAAGCACTGAACACCTTAAAAAATCCAACTTTGTTGGAGTGCTATTATTTCTTGATCTTAATTCGCGGGTGGAGCGATTGTCTCACAATCGATATCCTTCATGGGCTCTTATTGGCTTTTTTAACTTAATTTTGAGTGCATCTGAGAATCTGCTAATTAATCAAGTATTTATTCTGTTTATAAGAATATTATAAAAATTCGTGGAAGAAAAAATTGGTTCGATTCTATGTAACAGACAAACCAAATTTTTGCCTTAATTTAATATTCTTTGTTGGAGTATTAAACCTGCTAGGATTCAGAATGTATCTTGGTGCTTGTGATGAGCTTATGGCAGATTTGCGGATGCGCAAACTTGTGAAATACACGAAACGAATAACACTCGCTCGAATGCAATATTTTTTTTCTGTGCGTACATGTAAAAAGTCAAAGAGGCGTCGGGAAACGCCGCCCTTTACGCATCACGAGTACAGTGTGCAGCGTGCATTAAGGGCCTTTCGCCGTTGCGATCAATATAGCATGCATGTTGCAGGTCCGACAAACAAGCGATATAACATGTATGCATGGCGGGACCGTTTCACGGCTACGCTCGGTGACGCGTTCGTGAAACCGCGTCATCGACGACCGGCTGGTCGACGCGCACCCTCCGAAAATGTGTGCACCGTCCTTATTTCACGCACATTTCCAGAGCTGGCTCGTCAACATAGACGTAATGTGACCGATGCTGTCTAATGTGTGACCTGACAATCCGCGGGTAGAGTGAATCCACGGAAGCTCCCCTTCCAATGTGCTTCCGCGTACGATTCCTTCTACGTGAGTGTCAAGCCAGTTTCTCCTCGCACGACAAGGTGGTCGAACGACTTAACTTTTAAACTAAATGGGACGGTGCTCTTTCCGCGTTTCCCTTCTTAACGTAAAAATTGCATGAAGGTTATAAGTATCGGAGGTCACATGAAGCGCAATAATAACTCGTCATATGTGGAATAATAAATATACATATATATCTCCCGAATGAGACGAATTATCGACGACTGGGAAAAATAGCGTACCCGTTAAATCTGCCCCAGGTTGGAATGATTCAAATATAACTCGTTGAATTTTTAGAAATTATTCACTGCTTCTTACCGCAAATTTGCGAATTTATTAGTTGAGCTCAGCCGCAAAGTCTCTCACTTGTCGAGGAATTAGGGACATCTAAGTAGCGAGAACGAATTTCCTCTCGCGCGCTGGAATTTTTTAAGAATCTTGAATATTTGTCTGTCTGTCTGTCTGTCTATCTGTCTGTCTGCAGGAAGCCGCGGGCTTTTATTAAACGCTCGCGTAATTCTACATTTAAAAACTACTTTATCCGTCGAGCTTTCGGAAATTCCGTGACTCATCTCAGGAATATGTCGTCGGAATGAGTTTTCGCAAGCACGCCGGTTCAGTTCGCCCGCGGCGCCACTATTACACAAGAAAGTCGACTATCAATTCTGCAAGCCAACACGCGTAGAAAATAAAATCGCGTCGGATAAGATCGCGATTGCGGGACGGGAATTCTGCCGAGATAATATTCGCAACACGATCGTTTTGATGGTCGACGAGTCGACAGGTTTCCTTTACCGACCGAATCTACGACGCACTGGGATTAGATCGCAACAGATTTTCGCCCGATACCCACACAAACGATTGGCTATTGTCGCGACAAAGAGAAATTTCAGTCCCTAATTTGCATTTGCGGTGAAATTGCGTTGCCGGCGAAAAAAAATCCCAAAGAGCTGCGTTTCGCGTCACTCCACCGCGGGGCCGTTCTTAATTGGACTCGATCGAGCGTTTATTAATGTTCGTTTAGAATTTCGTGGAAACTTCGTTATCGCCGCTAGTCGCCCGACACGTTCGTGTCACGACCGTTCCAATCGTCGCGTCTGATTTTCCGAATGTTTCAACTGTCTATTTATGCGATTCATTTGCTATATATCGCGGACGAGGATCCGCATCGACGATATCTCGTCGCTTTGGGAATAAGATGGAAGAGCCAATCCTCGGACACATTTAATCTGTACATTGCTATTGTTCTGGTCTTTATATAAAAACACGATATATTTAAATATATTATATATTTATTAGAAATATTTAAACGTTTAACATCAATTGTATACGCATATGTGTGGTATATATACATATATTCCCCATGTTGAAAGTTTAAATACTTATATTTGAGACTATCGTTGGATCGTCAAAAACGGGAAATAACAAGCTGAAAATTCTCGCATGCTATTTTCAAATAAAATGAATATTTGAATGAATGAAAGAACATTTTAGATCACTTACTTGCAAAATGCCTCGAAAAGTATTCTTTTTCTTTTACAGTCAACAAATAGTTGTAAAATCAAAAATAAATAAATAGTTGTAACATCACTAAATTGTAAGAAAAAGTTAAAGAAAAGGGTTGCATGTCACGTTAATTTTACGGTTCATTCACTGACTGTCAAAAGAAAAGGATGATTTTCGGAGTATTTTGCAAGGATGCTCAAATAATCTAAAGTGTTCTTTCATATGAACATATTTTTATTTAAAAATAGTGTGCAAGAATTTTAGGTAAGCGTTTTCTCGCTTCTGATGTTATCAGTTAAGAGTAGCGTGGCGTTACTCTTAACTGATGACATCAGAAGCGAGAACTACCAGCAGCCTTAAATACGAATATTTAAATTTTCAACGTAGAATATATGTATATATTCGATATATGTATATATATATATATATATATATATATACATGTATATATATGTTGAAAGTTGAAATATTTTTTTTTTCTTCCGGGATATTTTATAATCGGTCCAGCTGGACCATAAGCGAATGAGTTGTGCTAATCTTGGTTTTTAGAGGTGAATCATCCTTTGATTTTCATCGTCATAAATATTACAAAATTTAAGTAGTTATTAAAAATCGACTAAGTCCGGAACTCTCCTTCTTTTAAGTCATCTGTTTGAGCTTCAATGAGTAAGTCCTGTGCCAGGACTTTTCGTGCCTTTCAAGTCTACTGCGGTATCTCACACTGGACTGTTGTATTATATCTCTTATAGTATGTATTTCATCATATTCATGAACTTCACTGTTGCGGACAAACCACGGGGCGTTAAATATGACGCGTAGGGCTTTATTTTGAAAGCGTTGAATTACTTCTATGTTTGAGGTGCTTGCTGTTCCCCATAACTCAAGTCCATAGGTTCAGACTGGTTTTAATATATATTTATATATTAGTAACTTATTGTTGAGTGTGAGTGAGGATCGTCTGTCAATTAGCCATCCTAGTTTACTGAGTCGTAAGTTTAATTCCGCTCGTTTTGACTTAATGTAGTCTCTCCACGTAAGGCGGCGGTCAACATACATTCCCAGGTATCTTACTGTAAAGATCACTGGTAGTTCTTGATTTTAGAATCGTACTATTGGGCAGTTTCCTCTTCTTAACGTGAAGATAATGTTGTTAGATTTGTCAGGACTCGCCTTGATCCGCCACTTATTTAACCATTGTTGTATTGCATCTAATTTTTTCTGCAACTTTACGGAAGCTTCCGCAGCGTTAGCATGGATCGCAATTATTGCTGTATCGTCAGCATATGTGGCAGTCATTATCTCTTCACTTTCTAGTAGATCAGCAGTGTATATAGTATACAAGACTGGGCCAAGGACCGATCTTTGTGGGACTTCTGCTTTTATTTCATAGAAGTTGGAAAGTTCGTCCTGCTGCTTCACTTGGAAGATTCTTTCTATCAAATAGCAGTTTAGCAATTGGTACATTTTATTGGGCAGGTTTTTTTTAATTTGTAGAAGAGGTCTTTGTGCCAGACTCTGTCAAAGGCTTGTTGTATGTCTAAGAATACGGCCGAGCAGTATTCTTTCCTTTCGAAAGCTGTTGTGATTTTATCTATAATCTTGTATACTTGTTCTGTAGTCGAGTGTTTCGTTCTGAATCCGAACTGATGGTTCGGGATTAAATTCTTTTTTGCAAGTATTAGCTTCAGTTTGGAGAGGACTTTTTCGAAAAGTTTTTAGATGACCGGTAGAAGACTGATTGGACGATATGACTTAATATCATTAGAAGGCTTACCTGGTTTTAGACATATTATTATAGTTGCGACTTTCCATTGGTCAGGGAAGTAGGCCGTTCTTATTATGGCATTAAATAGCATAGTCAAGTATATTATTACTTTTTCTGGTAATCTTTTTAGAAGCTCTGATCGTAGCCTGGAACTTTCTTTAAATTCCTTTATCGTTCTTACAACTTCTTTAGTAGTAGTAGGATTTATAACAGTTTTGGTTTGAGAGGACTATGCTAAAAGTGCATCGATATCGTCTTCATTGTATCCTGTTACTATTGGATTAGACTGAAAACATTGTGTTAGGAATTTTGCGTACTCATTGGCTTTTTCTTTATCAGTTTTAGCCCAAGTTCCGTCCCCTTTTCTTATAGCGTGACGTTACTCTTAACTGATGACATCAGAAGCGAGAACTATCAGCAGCCTTAAATACGAATATTTAAATTTTCAACGTAGAATATATGTATATATTCGATATATGTATGTATATACATGTATATATATGTATATGTATATTACGTTGGAAGTTGAAATATTGAAAGACCAAAATAATAAGTATGTCCAGAATTACGTTTTTGGACATTGGTGCTTTCTACCTTACATATCCCACGTGCAATATTGTCACGAAGAAGAAGGAAAAACGTGTCTTCTCGAACATAGCGAATCTACATTTCTCCGCGTGTGAAATATGTAGAAGGTCGCAGGTGCAGCATTCCTTGTATCAATCTTCGCGACTAGAATGGACTCGTGTAGAATAGCAGCGAAATCGCGACATCGTCCCATGGAGAGAGCTTCAGCTACCACCCACGATGTGGGGGGTGTATTAGTACATAGAAGCATGCTGTGGGGCGACGCGACGTGACGCAAAACGCGAAAGGAAACGAAAAGGTCGTGGAAGTGCGCTTTCCGCGCCATTAAGGTCATTTTACAATTGTGTAAGCGTGATCGTAAGTGATTATAAGTGATTATGACAACCAGTCAGAATAAAGCAATCAATGAATAAAGCACTCTGATTGGTGGGCGTTTTGGTTCATACTCTCTTAAAGTGAATCAGTGAAACATCGTTGAAAGCAGTAAATATATACCGATTTGCAGCTATAAGTACAGCGCTGAAACTGCTCAGTGCTATACTTACAACTGATATCAGTGACTATTCACTGATTCACTTTAAAAGAGTGCGCTTACGCAATTGTAGAATAGCTTTTACGTGTCGATATACGTACACATATACATATATACATACTGTTTCTCTCGAAACGCGCGGAAGAGACGCGTCGAGACGAACAGACGCACATACTCACATGGCACAGGCATATACGGGCACACAGAGACACGTACAAGCGCACATCGACATAACCAGCGTGCCGCTAAGCGCAAAAGCGAGCCAAGAAGCTGCAAGCGAGAGTGATAGAGTGTGGAGTTGGTATACCGGCGCGGGACTGACCGTCGTGGAGCGGATCGATCGTGTGGATCATAAGCTGCAGCAGGCCGTGCCGGAACTTGGCGTGGCTCTCCCGTGTCGAATGAGAAGACGAGCCCCCTCCGTGGCCGCCCTGTTCGCAACCTTGTCCGGTACCGGTGCCGCCAGCACCGCTGCTGCTGCCACCCCTGCTGCTGCATCCGGCCTCCCCGGGCGCCGGTATCCCGCTGCTTCCGCACGCACCCGACACACCACCCACGCTCGTCTCGCTACTGTTGGTCGCGTTCGGATGCTGCTGGAACACACACAGACGCCATTTCGGCGCTCAATGGATGCTTCACGATTCGCCTTGTTCTCAAACGTTTGTCGTCAAACTCTATTATTGTGTGTGCAAGAGAGTGTGGGATGCGTGCACGTGTGTGTGTGGGTTTGTTTGTTGGCGTACGCTTGGGTGTGTATATATGTGTGACAGGTTGGGAGAGCGGATGGTAGTAGATGATGGTTTCACCGGAAGCGGGACCTCGGGACTTCTCCGTTTCAGGAGAGTCCACAGATGCATGGGGGATTGTAATTAGCTTTCCCTCCGTCGCGACGCACGACGACGTGGGGCAACACCCGAGGGATAACGCGTTGTTATCCACCCCACACACGCCGCGATATCTCGCTGATTGATTTTTGCAGCGCGCCATTCGCGTTGCACAACTGCTGTTATTTTATTCAGCGACAAGTAACTGTTGCGGACGCGCGACACGCGCTTACGTTATTATTACGCGCACGCATCATGTAACTAATTCGATCGCGGCTAATTCAGAACGTTTATAATTAGCGGCGCGGTTGTGTCAGGTTTCTAATCAGGCTCGTTATTGTCGCAATAACGACCTCCCGCGGAATATAAATTTGCAGGTGCGCGTCGGTCGGAGAGAGGCGACCGCTGGGATTAAAACTTGCTTCGTAACCGCGGACACTATCGTGGTCAGAACATAATTAACACTCTCGGTGGCTGTCTGGTAACAAACGCTACCGCGATATTTAAGCAACACGCGGTTGTGTACTTAGACCTAACGCTGGTGGCGGCGCATTCCGTCGCGCGCCTGTTTCGCTCTGCCTTATTCACGAGCAAATTGACTCTGTTACTTCGCGAACGAGCCATGCCAAACTCTCCTACCTACTCAATCCTGTCGGCTCTTTTCCTGGCCGATTTTGGTCGACTAGCCATAAAAAAGTGACGTGAGCAATTTCTACTCAGTGAAAGCTCGAGAAGCTCATTCTCTAATATTTATTTCATCAACCACTTAAACTCAACCAGAAAATCAGCTAGAAAGTAGTCAGTAACTAGTCAGAAATTTTGGTTACTGTTCAGTATTTGTCCAATATTACTGTCTAGATCTTACTTAGTTTGGCTGACTCTTCGATAATAAATAGACAGAGAAACTAGTCCGCATTTCTAGAGAATTATTATCAATCTACTAACTAGCTAGTTTCTAAATTGTTTTCTTTTTAATTGCTAATACATTGCTTAATGATTCAAAGGATAGCTTTCCGATCTTATTCGATAGAATTATTCATTCTCAACAGAAATTCGACCATTTTAGAGTTAACCATTAAATTTCGGCAAAGAATAGCTATTGAAAAAGACCGAAAAATAATCGAAACATTTATTCCTTAAAAATATATTTTATATGTAATATAAAATGACGCGGAAATATTGAATATACTTGCATTTGTATAAAAAATATATATATTTTTTATCTCTTTTTATATATTTATATTTTCATTTTATTTCCGTGTTTTGACGATTACACTATGATGGTCATATTCATGAACAAAAATTAATAAAACCAAGAACTTTAATTTTACACTGTCCAATTTTATTGTAGTGAATATCTACAAAATATTATAGTCAGAATATTGTTAGTTTTAAAATTAACTATTATTAATTTCTTTTTATTAATATCTGGCTAATTTTGGAAATTCTTTTGAAAATAACACATTTGGATTTGTAGCGCTGTTGTTTCATTTCCGCGAGGCCTATCGAACGCGAACTGCGTCCGATACACATACACATGGAAATGCTGCTCAACAATGCGTAGTATAACGAAATAACGCGGGTAAGATCGTCCTGTGTCGTTTAAGTTTGTCGAAGCGTTGCAACTCGTTCTTATTCAATTGTTATCTTTCACTTTCAATTGTTATTCTTTCTTCTTCTCACCTTCGTTTCTCACAGGATAAAACGGAACTCTCTCTCCTTCTCTCTCTCTCTCTCTCTCTCTCTCTCTCTCTCTCTCTCTCTCTCTCTCTCTCTCTCGCGGTATTTTTATTGAAAAACGACGGCGAGGTATTGTAAAATCCGATGGACGGGCCACGAAGTTTCGTTTGGCGCGCATTAGCGAATCGTCTCGCAATAACTTCCACGGCGCAGCGAAATAATGATATTACCCGGAACGACATTGTGCCAGTCGCGGTCGTCGCATGTCGCGGCTTGTATAAATATTCCACGGAATAAGCCACCGGTGCAATATGTTAAATACGCAAGTGTACAGTTCCGATATGTACAGGACATGCGCGAGACCTGGTGAAAGAGAAAGCCGTCTTTCTCGAAAGAATCGGATTCGATCGACCCGAAGTCTTGCTTCTCTTCTTCCCTCACGAAAAATCGTCGGCGAAGAAACTCCGCAACGACTCTTCGATTTGCGATTCGTTAAATTTTCCAGCGAGTGTCGTGTCCACATTCAAAAAAAGATGTAATCTTATTATCCTAAGCGGATATTCTTTTATGTATGGTCTCGAGAGAGGGATTCCTGTGAAACTAGAAGGAAAACATTCTAACATCAGGAAAAAGGAACTCTGATTGCAAAATGTTGTTTCCTACAATCCCGTTGTCTTTTTTTATGCAACTATTACCTTTACCGTATTATGTATTCTTTGCTTATCTATGCTTCACGTACATATTTACTATTCCGAGATTTAATTAAATCGGTTGTGTATCGCGTTAAATAAAAAATTTCCGCGATTGGATGTGAGTTCCCGCCGTGGAAAGAGTAGAAGCAGTGGATCTGACGAGAAAGTAATGATAGAGATACTTCTGAAAAAAGAATCAACACGAAGTGAACGTGTTTTAGTTACAAGATTAGTATCAAATGATACTTCAGTAACAAAATACTCCTTGTGATATCCTATTTTATTTAGATTAGTATCAAGTAATACTTCAGTAATAAGATATTCCTTGTCATATCTTATTTTATTAAATAAAGCTTATTACCATATTCTAAGCAAAAATTACCAGCAGATTATTCTTTTTTTTTTTTTGAAAACTGAACTATTAATTATAGATCAACTATATAAGTTATACACGAAAAGAATATTATAGTTTCTTTTCGATTTTATTAAATTTTTCTAGTAGTCTAGAAATAGACTGTCAGTAAGGTCTTGCTAAGAAACATACTAAATTTCGCAAGAAATATAACAAAATTTGTCAGAAACATAGTAAATTTTTTACTAGCGTACTTTAACAGCGTACTTCACAGTTTCTAAAATATAAATGGCAAATATGGGATGAAACAATAGTCAATTACGGCAGAATGTCGATCTATTCCTTGATTACGAAATTGTAGAGCAATATTTACTATAACATTCTCTCCGTGTATCTCATTCTAACTTTTTTTCCTTTTGAATCAAAAGAAATATATTTATTTGAAGCAGAATACTCCCCTGATGGGAGAAATTTTTGTTAAGAGCAAGATTTGTATTGTAAATAAGAAACGAAATCCTTTCAAGTTTTAGAATATTTTCCTTTTTTTAAAAGAATCCTCTGAGGACTGTATATAAGAGGATATCCTCTAAGAGTGAGATTATATTCTTTTGAATGTATATCCACACGCTTATACGTTGGAGGTGGATGTCACTCGTGAATACGGAGTTGGTACTCCGAGGAAAGATAGTGCAGAAGGAGGTAGTTTTAGTCTGTTGTAATTTCATTAGAGAATGGAACTAATATAGCCTGTAACGCATTATAGTTCACCGCGCGACGAAGATGTTTCGCGAAGATTGTGTTAGCCGATAATGTTATTGTAGACACACTCTGTGCTCAGAATATACTGTGTGACGCCTCTTTACAAAATGTTATAATGTATAATTGAATCGAACGGTCTTAAGTGTGCGCGTTGTGCGCGCATGTATGTCTGTGTCTAATTTCATCTGAAACATGCTGATCTGCCATTCCAGAGAGACTATTATGACATTAAATCTAAAACAGTTCAGAGATCGAGTCGCGAGCGTGAAGCGCGGGACGACAAAAGTGATAAAACAAGAAGTGTAACGGCTGTTCCGACATAAAGAGGAGGAAAAAACAAACAATGCAATATTTAATCCGCGCACGAGGTATTTAAAACTGTTTCGCGCATTGTGCGCGCTCTGTATTTTAAACTACAATCGCCATTGTGCTATCTGCGAGTCAGTTTCTGCTGTGGGACGTAGGACGACGAGCTTTTCCAGTGGGCGCTGCGTGTGGGTTTTGCCATCAATGGCGGATACCTGCCGATGATACGAATGCAGATAGGTACAAGTCTGAAGCGGTAAAGCCGAGAGAGAGAGAGACCTCGGCGGCGCCCAGCCGGCGCGACGCAGCCGCCGAGAGCTGCTGCGACAGCGGAGATACGGGTTTCTGCCGTTGTCACTCCGTTGTCGGGGTAATGAACTTTCTAATTACCAGAGGCGTCTGCGGATTCCGATTTGAATTTCGAGACAGCGTGTAACCGCAGAAATTATGGCGAAATTGTCGCGCACCGCCCGGTGCTGCGACGACTTTCGCGGATTAGTTCTCAAATATTTAAGGGAAGGTTACAATTACGCGCGTGGGCGCGCGGCGCGTAATCCGTATTATTAAATCTGAAATCCTATAATTACGAGTCGCCTTCCGCGCGCGCGAGCACCGCGTCGAAATTAGCGTCGCTCCGCGAGTCGGGGCGATAAAAAATTTAACGCGGCGGATAATTATAGAGCGAGGTAAGAGATTATGCGCTGTATTTCATGCGTCCCGGATATCCACGAAGTGTTGTCGCATTTCCTGGCTCGCGAAAAACATGTCTCGTATGGACATTAATAAACTCCATATCCATTTTGTGGTTAACGTGACTCGCATCGAGATGACCAGTCGCTGACACTTTTATTCTGATTAACACCAATATAAACCAGTTATGAACCGCTTACTAATTATCGTCGTTCCGAACGCCACTCCCATGGCGTTCAAAATTCCGCGATAAAATCACATAATTGCAAAACATTTCCCAGAGAGAATAATATAATAACCATTTTGGCTGGCTGTGCATTCCTACGCTGAAATAAATTTCAGTTCGTGCAGCTGTATAGGAACCGGACGAAAAACTCGCTGACGAGAAATAATATCACTGTTACTGCAATCGAAAACATTTGTCTGAACATTCAGCATTAAAACTCAGTTGAGATAATTGAGAGCAATTGGCGCTAAGCAGAAACTTCCTACAAGAATCTTTCTGTAACCATACAACCATTTTCCTACAACCATTTTCGTCTGGTTTTTTATCTAGTTTTTTATCTCCAAGTAACAAAAAATTTAGTTACACTAACTGAGGTATCTTGCCGTGTAGAAAAATTGACATATGCTATCAATCAGTGGTGAAATATCTGCCATCCAGTATCGAGTCATTACCGGCAAATAAATTGAACTTCCGCAACGTGGGTTATCATTTTTCGTGACTCTGTTTTTTTATATTCATACAGGCTAAACATATAAGAAACGAAATTCTTTCAAATTTTAGAATATTTTCCTTTGTTTAAAAGAATCCTCTGGGGACTGTATATAAGAAAATATCCTCTAAGAGTGAGATTATATTCTTTTGAGTGTATATCTACACGCTTATACGTTGGAGGTGGATATGGAGTCATTCGTGAATATGGTACTCCGAGGAAAGATAGTGCAGAAGGAGGTAGTTTTAGTCGTAATTTCATAACAAAAATATAAGCTGGGACAGCTTATAAAAATTAGGTTTTAATTCTCTCTAATATACTGAGAAAAAATATCTAAGAAATAGTAAATATTTAATGGTGATTGGGGTAGTAATATGGAATAACAGAGACAGATAGAGATAGATAGATAGATAGATAGATAGATAGTTAGAGAGAGAGAGAGAGAGAGAGAGAGAGAGAGAGAGAAAGAGAGTATATTTACTTATACTAGTGTAAAATATTTCTGGAATGAGAAAATATACGTTTTCTTAAAATTTTAAGAAAACTTTAGTTTTTCATGAAAGCAATTATTTATTCTATTTAAGAAATAGAAGAATTAATAAAAGAATTAAGAATTTGTAAAAGAGTTTAGATTTAAATTAATATGTTATGTGTATTAGAGTATACTCTCTCACCAAATAAATATTTACTATTTCTTAAATATTTTTTCTCTCAGTGTATTAGAGAGAGAATTAATAATTTTTTCTCTTACTAACTATAACTTTTTATTATTGAAAGTCCTCATTTCATTAGTTTGCGGATAATTCAGAATTAAAAATTGAGTGGGATCAAAAAAATGATACCCAATATAGTTAGGTCAGGATCAAAGGTAGATTTCTCCTTAATAATAATAGATATAATCTCCAAAAGTAATCGATAACATATTGAAACGACTCTCCCTCTCATCGGAAGAGGGACAGTCTCAGTTTTTGAATGCATTTTGTTTCAAATCGCTATGACTTCTTTGTGAGGAAATATCGCCGAGCAGCGAATCGTTTGACGGGGACCGAGGCCCGTCGACAATGTTGAGCTCCCCACTCCTTTCAGTCGAGTGCGCCGCCTCGCAGGTGTCAAGCGAGAGCGTAAATACATCACAATGTACCCCACAATGACGCGCGCCGCAGGTCGGCGGCAAGGGACTACCTTACACGCTGCTTTAGGAAACTTCATGCTTTTCGAACGGCCATATCTCGGCAAAAAATCGACATAGAAACACGAAACAAACGCTGTTCTCCTCGTAACTTCACGCCGCATATGTTTGTACTGGTTGCGCATGCTCTCGTCACGGGCACCTGTTCAAGTTGTGCATAATTACAACTTCACGATACGTGTGGTATACGTCACGATATTGTCGCGTAGAGATATCAGAATAAATGTAGACTCGAGAGAACAGAGAGTGCCTTTTATCGTATAGAGTACAAAGTTCTGCGCATAGCTCGTTCGATAAAATTCCCGCGGAAATCTCCGCGCAATTCATCACTTTTTACCGAATGGCACGCGCGTGATTTCGAGATCCAAGTCGATGTTATTTAACCAACGTGAGAAATTCACTCTTGGCTAATGAATGCTTGCGAATATTCGACCAAGAATTGGTTTCGCCGGTGTCGGTCATCCGAGTCTAACCCAATACTGCTAAGCCAGTAAATGGTTACTGGTGGCGAGTCGATATCGAAAATCCGGTATCCCTAACGAACCGACATTGGAATCGCTCGTAATTCTACGCGAGTACACACTCCGTTCATACTCTCGCACACTCTTGAAGAGTTTATTCATCAGGTATGTATTTTCGGGACACCCAAGAAGCACGTTTTCGGTGATTCATCGAGACAGCTACTCAGAGTATCAGTATATCTTCTTTTAGCTTACATAGCCAAGAAGGGAACTCGGTTTACAATTATATTTCTTAACCACACACACATCCATCTATTCCTTATTTCTATCTATCTAGTTACTAATATCTCTATAGTTACATTGTCTTTAAAGAGTATCACTTTTTACGAAGTTATACATTTTAGGATTAATTTTTTAAGATTAATCATAAGATTATTTGTGCAAAATTTGCAATATTCAGTACAAAATTTCTCACGAACAATGCAGACAAATCGCACGAAACATTAACCACAAATGTATTTTATTGCGATAAATGTCACATTAAATTTTCGTGTAATAGTTATGCAAAAATGATTCAACTAAAAAAATTATGATTTTTGAATTTTTGTTACTAATAGGTAGCTCATACATCTTTCTACATAGAATAAAAAGATCCAATGTCCTCATGCCTAAAATCAATTGAAAAAGTTTATTGTCTACTAGTTGCACCACTTTTTACGAGCCTTTTTTACTTATTTTTCAAGGGGCTTAAACTTGTCAATAAGTACTCTCAAAAAGAAAAAAAATGCTTGAACGATTGCAACTTTTTAAACAATTGCAAAGAATTTCCCAGTGCTATTTTTAAAATTTATCTATACTGTTTAAATGCTCTTTTTCAAGTATCTATCTATACTTTTAAATATTTTTTTAAAATCATATATCAAATTTTTATCGTCATCGCGTCTCCCGAAACGTACTCCATGTGGGTTGGATTATTCTTGCATAACTACGGCCAAATTTAAACATTCCGACGAATAAACTCCATGAATGATATATGCACAGCTGTAATTATCGGTAAGTAAAATGCATTTAATAATTCGCGGAGCGTCAGCATATATACACAAAGTTACCGGCTTGACTATCAGTCCGACTAATTGCCAACTTTGCTCATTAGCAGCGTTTGATTTTTATTCGCGCGGCGCGAGATAAGATTATCTACGACACTAGCCGTGCACGACATGAATTATCGTTCTCGCGGGAGGGGAAATTAATAAGCGAAAACGTTCGTGCGGTTATAATGCGCGCGCTAGTATCTGACGAATTATTTAATCGCGGAGCGAAGCACGCAAAGAACTTTTCCAGTACTTCCTTGACCAGAGATTTGACGATTTTTTCTCCCCCTGTGTCTTCTTGTCTTTCGTCGCTATCTTCTCGAAACGATGTCATCCATTGTCCGGCGATTCTCATTCTCGTCCTCGTCTCCGCGTGAAACAGTCGGCCAAGAGCGGGGTCTGTTAGCCGTAATTTCGGAATGATAGACGCGCGCTGCTGCACAATATGTTTACGGAAGTAAACCGCGATTCGACGGCGCTCGAGTCTCAGCGGCAGCTTAATTTATTTCGTACGGATGGCACGTAATAACGCTATCCGAGTTGCCGAGCTTTGTTCCGAAATCCGAGAGATATTTGATTGACGTCAGAGAGAGAGTTGCAACGCTGCCAAGGAAAGGCCGTGCCATTTTCGCTGGCCTCGTAACTTCTTCCCTGCGGGAACTGCACTCGCGGTGCGCGAACTTAAGTCGGCTTATCAACTATTTCATCGAACTTGCCGAGAGATTTGTCGATGTCGACAGAAGGAACTTTTCACCTGCGTACGCCTTCGTTTCGTACGCCTGCATTTTTCATCAATTTTAAAACTTGGACTACGACTCGCATTACCGAATAACAGTTGCACCTTCTGTATGTCTGTTTGTCCGTCTGTCTATCGTTTATGCGCCGCCGAAGGCTCTTCCTTCGCGGTGCTGGGAGTAATAAAAAGACTCGCTTACGAGACACGCGAGGGTGATGCGGAACAGAGAAGGACTCGTCCTTGAATTCTCACTGACTACCTCAAGCCTCGATGGTCGTAGCTCTCTCATTCTTGGCAATTTTATAACGTCAAGTAGGCCGGGAAAGACTACCGTGGTAATGTCGAACGAGACAGGAATGCGAACGTAGCGCACAAAGGAGTCTTCAGGGATCGCGGTCGAAGATTGGCACGACTTCTATCCATCTTGCGATGTACTTTCTCCTGTGCATGCATCCGCGTATAAAGGTCTCTTTATATTTCAGGCGCTTATCTTGTCAGTTGTAAAATTTACACATCGGCAGTCAGCTCTCTGGTTGCTTCTCTCGTTTACGAATTGATCATCTCTTCATTTTCACACGTCGCTGACAACTGCCACTGAAAAGATCGACACTTGCGTTTGTAAAGTTGCAAAATTATTTTCAGAATAGCACAAACGTCAAAAGCTTCAGCGGAAAATTCATTGATCACAGATCACTGCGTATCCTTCGGAGAAATGCAAAAATCGTTACTTTATAATAGAGACTTAAATTTTAACCTTAATCTGGCACGATCACTTTCGATCCCATCCGACTTTTAATCTTGAATTAAACCGAATCAGTAGAATGAAGACTCGTTTCACGCGCTGAAAAAATTATAGTTAGCGAAAATACGAGGTTTAAATAGAGTTGAGTTATATTTCAATCGTCTATGTAACAAAAATGCGCTGGAATCGATTCTAATATGCTAGATTAAGGTATCAAAGCGTAAAATAAAGATGATTTTTCGTTATATATTTCGATTTTTTATACATTAAATATAAAAGTTAAATAAAACATATAACATAAAAATCTTGTACAAGTAGTTTATTTATTACTGGCTATATCATGGCGTGATCAATGTTTCTGTATCGTTAGGTTTTAATCACGAACAAAAAAAAATATTCAGCTAACTTTTGAAATAATTATGTTAAAATCCATATTATAGTAGATTAATACTGCAAAAAATTGAAACAATGATTTTATTCGTAGCTCGACTGAAGAGATGATTTTCATATACTCCAATAGTTATATTTTTTGACAGATTAAAATATGTAATATTTTTTTCGTAAATATTCAAGTATCGACAAAAGAAGTATCTTAGATTTCTTAAATTAATTTCTTAAATTTATTCTTAGAATTTACACAAATTTTTGTGTAAACTCACGTTTTCATCGCGTTTCTCTTTGCAATAAAATAAAGTATCCGAATGAATATTTACGATCACTTCTGTACATAAGTCTGTTCCACAGACTTGAAAGTGTGTATTCACTATTTTTCATAAATTTTTATTAGCACTTTTACGTTCCAAAACCAGCGAGGGTTAATATGCAGGAGATGCCTGCATTTTTCAAAGAAGAGGGAATAAATGCATGTTATCCAATGCGATAGCGTCGATACTTCCGGAGTTCACCTTCCATTTCCTTTTTTTTCAGTATCGACTGACCTTCACGGTCCAAACGTTTCTTACGCATGGCAGATAACACGCTTACGGCTCAAAGATAAAGACCGTTTCGCGACGCGAGAAAATCGTTAACGCTTACATGATCGCTCACTATTGCGCAAATAGTGAGCCGACCGACTTCATCGCAAGGCGAAGCCTGACGAATGTGAAACGCGCGTGAACGCCACTTAGCCGGAAGCGAGAATTTACGAGAGACACGCAGCCGCTTTGCCGCAACGGTTATCCATCTGTCGTCGCGGCGATCGATGGCCCTTTCACGTCCGAATTATGGCAATCTACACACTTTTTCAATACTTCTCCGAAGTCGTCGATAGATTTCCGAAGGACCAAGGACGAGGCTCCCGCTCTATATTCTCCTATTTTATTCTCCTCTCTTCCTCGCTCGCCGAATCCTTTCTCGCGCGGATATCGACTCGAGGGGAAAATCGATGCAACGGCAAGATTGGGAGGACATTTCGCCTATGAACATAACTTTCGAATGAGCGGCCAACGAATGGGCCTCTGTCACGGAACCAGACGATTCCCGGTAATACGGGAAAATAATGAATAGCTGGAAACACACATACACATACAATACTCCCTTCGTGCGCCGTCGTAAAACTGCAGGGTCCCGCCAATTCCGAGATAGAGTCTGTTTCCTCGTCTCGCAAATGTCATAATATTATTATTCGCGTGGTCGTAGACGTCGTGCAACGGAACGCACACGCGATAATTGGCATCAAGTTGCTTTTATCCATTTGCAGGTCGCGCATATCGGCTCGGTGAAATTGTTTCGAGACGTTCGCAAGGCGCGTCGACGAGAAGCACGACCAAAGCGTACGAGCATCGTCTCTAATTGAATATCATGTCTATTATCATCGACAGAGAGAGAGAGAGAGAGAGAGAGAGAGATCGCAGCTTGCGACAGGTTGCCGACTGCAACAATGCGTTCGGCGCTGCCGTGTTAAGCCGCGCGAATAGGACGGGGTAAGCTGCTTACGTGAACTCGTGGTGAATTTATACGAGTTAGTTTAACTGTTGCACACACGTGTGTCTCCGTCTCCGCGTAAACGATCGTGATCTAGTGGATCTGCCTCCCTGCCGTCGCCTTTGTATCGATGTCGAACGTGAATCGTTTGCGAATGCTTCCGAGTAATTTCGCGAAGTTACTCTTTTCGCTGCCCTTCTGTGTGCATTGAGTCATAAAACAGATGCATTTCGAGTACTAAAGTTGCAGCACAAAGATGTAAAAATTGAAAGGCACTGCTGACGCATATGAATCGTTATGACAGGAGCCAAAGTGACAGTACATGATGTGAAAATAAATGTAAGATAACGTGATGACATGTTAATACGCCCTGTACTGTCACTTTTAGGTAATGATTATCCTTAAAAAATCCTTAACAAAAGAATATTTTCTTAATAATAATCTTCGAAGATACTTATCATGAATTTCAGAAAAATTCATTATCATGTGCTCAAAAGAAGAATTTATTCTCTTTATAATACTGAGAGAAAAGTCTTGTTATAGTTAACAATGCAATCGTATTTGATGATTAGTATTAAGCATTATAATAGTTACCAATTGCCTCTGGTAATAGTTAGAAAATAGTTATTAAAACAAATTCTTTATTTAATTAAATCAGTTTAAATGATTTTTCGAATAATACTAAATAATTTGGTAATAATTACTAAATAGTTCGTCTATTATCAAAATACTTGGTCACATTTCGTATACTTATATCGCAATATGATAAGTATTACTGAATATTTAGTATTATTCGACAAATCATTTAACTGATTTAATTAAATAAAGAATTTGTTTTAATAACTATTTTCTAACTATTACCAGAGGCGATTGGTAACTATTATAATGCTATTATAATACGATTTTATTTAAGAAATTATTTGACGACATATGACACACATAAATTAGTAATAATCACCAAGACTTAGATACCACACGAAAAAAATTATTTTCGTATTTGAAACCAAAATATTTGGTACGGTTTGATTATCATATTTTTACTTCTGTCAAATACATATATTATTGAGAAAGTGAAATACACAGCGGTAATGAAATTTTGTGGTTTCAATTACCAAACATTTGGTTGATCTCATTTTAATCAAATTAGTCCGGTGTACTAAATTTTCGTTTTTATAACAGAATCCTTTCTTCAGTGCAATTACCTCTTGCTGAGGTGATTTATTAATATTTATCAAATTATTTGATTATATATTCAGCTACACACGTTTAATTGAAACTGTTACATAAAAGCATCTGATAACTATTATCCAAGCTTGATGTTTATTATTAAACATTTTTTCAGTGAAGAACATTAGACAAACAAAAAGAACAATTAAATCAAATAAAAAGTTGCCTCGATTCTATGTAGCAAGCAAGCCGAATTTTTGTTTCAATTCAATTATCCTCGACTGAAAGGCTTAACTTGCTGGGATTCAAAATGCGTTTCGAATAAATTTAACGCTTACGATGAACTCATGATAGACCTATGGATATACTATTGTGAAATATGCCTGAAAATGCCTGAAAATAGAATTTACTCGAATACAATGTCTTTCTACGTGTAGCACTTCAGGGTATCCTCTACGATATCGCTTTAAATAATGATCGCCAACCGTGCGCTATTTTCGCGGAGTTTTTGCGCGCTAACTCGTATGACGGACGGGCTTTATGAGGACGTACTGCGAGTACGTGCGAACAATGTTGAAAATTGGCGACGCTATAATTCGGCAGGGATGTATATTTTACAATGAAGTAATTCAATAGCCGTCAGATCCTTCAGCAAGTTGCGAATATCGAGTATGGCGCGCGTGTGGCTATCGTTCCCTTTTACCCCTTTCTGTCGCAGCTTTTTTGTTTTCGGCCATGTTTTTCTCTTCTTGTTTAGGCGGAATTGATTTTACGCCGCCGTGCCGGCGAGCACGCTGATAGCGCGACCGCACGTATATTTTCTAAAGGCTAACCCGCGCGCGCGCGCATTTTTCCCCGCGAACGTTAGATATATTGTTTTACGACTTTTCCAAGTATTCTCGTGCTGGCGATGCATATCGCGCTCGCGTTCGATAGTTATGTAACTTATCCTCGTTTCGTGGAATCGCGCGCGCAGCTTTTGCCAGAGAAAAAACCTAAGAGAAAGAAACGAAGAGATTAGACACGAGCAAGGCGAGATCACAATGCGAAATTGCGATAATTACTTATTCTTCTTCATGGATGAATTGATTCCCGCCACCTGGAACTTTTTACTGCCCGAGATTGCAACAACAATGATGCAAATTTCACTTTCTCTCTCTTTCTCTCTCCCTCTCTCTCTCTCTCTCTCTCTCTCTCTCTCTCTCTTCGCACATAATTCGATATCGACGCGATGGTGATTGTGGAAATTTCACGCCGCAATAGCCGTGAGGTATCCACATTAACGCGAAGTTGGCGATAAAAGTGTAGCGCGGGTCATAAGTTTATTAAGGGCGCTCGTAAAGAGAGTTTGGAGGATCGCGGATGTATGGAACCGAGTTCACTCATAAAGATAATGTTTCCCAGCGAGAGGGCGAGCGGCCAGCCGCTGCTCCCAAATGGGGAAAAGGAGTACACGGGCGAAAAAAGGTGTCCGATATCGAGGGCAATTTGTTTGTGCCCGTGCGATATTTATTCTGGAAAATGTCACAGCTCCTCTCCCCGACGCGCGCGGCTCTCTCGCGGCAGAGAAATTCTTTTAACGTGAGGTAAATTGGATCCGTTCCCGTTGGCTTGCCACGATTTAATTTGGCCAATGAATTAACGTCCATGATATCCCGACGGCCTGGAAATATCTTCCCTCTTCAATTATGCAAGGCGAAGACGATGGGATTGTAACTACATACCACGGCGATTATTTCACGATTTTATTTAACTTGCGCGGAGCTCGCACGGTGCGGATGTCCAATAGACGACACTTGCAAAAAGATACTGCAGATAAAATAAATTTTCTTTTGAGAAGCACTTTGCCTCTCATCACCGTTGGCTGAAATCGATTGGCTGAAGGGGAGTTATGATGTCGATGTATACATCATGACGGGAAGTTACGTGTTGTTATTCCGATGATACGCCTAAAAATTTACAAGGATTATTCGAGAAATACATGGCCTAATACATAGATAGCGCGAATTTGATTTAATTTTTATTATTATATTTCAGAGCCAGCATTTATTAGATTAAGTATTATAGTATAGAGTGATCTGTCGATTAATCTTTATTTGACAGCTAAAAGTGACGCGTCTCGAGTATCCCAGTGCGTTCAATGTTTTACTAACTTTCGAGTGAGGTAGACTCAGATTTCATCGACGTTTATAAATCGGTGTTGAGAGTCCTTCGGATTGCGGCGAAATCATGTCAAACAACGAAACTGCGCGAGAAACAATGAAACTGTTCAGTCTTTGTTGGTGTGACCAAACGCAGGATCCGTCACTCGCAGAGTTCACTCTGGCGTATTTTCAAACAAAGACTAATCGACAAATCGTTCTATATTATCATGCTTAATAAAGGAAAGCTCTAAAATATGTAATAAAGTTTGATATAAAATAAATATGGTAATAAAGATTTTCTTTAGTTTAAATAGAATAAACAATTGCTTTCATGAAAAACAACAGCCTTAAGAAAACTTATATTTTCTCATTTAACAAAAACTTATTTTCGATGTAAAAACATTATATTAATACATAGTTATACAAGTAAATATGTTATTAGTGCCGATCGAACAAATGTTTCTTAGTTTTTAGATATCTTTTCTCTCACAGTGGAGAGTAGAATCGGGAGATCCTCGGGACTAGGAGAATGAATCGACAACTAATACGAAAGCGCTCTGTAGTCCGTCCATTAACACGCGTGCACTGAATAGTTTATATAGAGATAAATAAGCGCGTTAACTATAGCTGCAGCCGGTGACTACAATCGTCGGTGTAAACGCGAAGAACGTGCATGCAACGACAAAACTGTACACTACTTTGTTTCAGCACAACGGCGTCGACTGGTCGGAAATAAGCGATAATGAATATGTGTAACAAAGAGAGAGAAAGAGGAGAGGAAGAGAGAAAGAAAAAAAGAGACACATTTCCTAGTGTGGAAGCCGAAATCATATCGATTTTCTTCTCACGCGACCCGCACACAACGATGGAGCGAAAATAAAGTAAGTGACGCGACTGCCACACACGTGCGATATTATAATCAACATGCTATAGCGACATGGTCGTAGTTGAAAATTCTGTTCTGCGTCATGCTATAGGCGTCGGTGGGCGTCGTTTAAATCTAAAATGTCATCGACGGCGGGGCGCGCGGGGTGCCGCGGCCCTTAAAAGCCGAGTTATAAATGTCACAATAAATTCTATTTCCGCTGTTGCGCATACCTTAGCCGTGCAAGCGGGCGCGAGTCAAGTTGAGTCAAGCTGCATTATTAACCTACTTATGCAACGGATAGTTGGAATAAACGACAACTATATCTCGCGATTACGGAGGGCCGTTTGCGAGTTACAATGGGCGCGCTCGCGACGATGCAAAGGGGAGAGAAAGGGAATATCTGCTTGTCCGAAGATAAATGATTAATAAAATTATATGTACACGACTGAGTAATGAGGTTGCCTGCATGCAGCGTGTTAAGCTCTCTACGTTAGCCCTGTAACCCTCGAGTTTGCCTAGACAGCAAGGCTGAAGTGTCCATTTGCATACTCAACGTAAACGCCCGCGCTCGCGAGCGAGCGAGCGAGCGAGATGCCGCCTTCTGTTTGTCCAGGAACGTTTCTCGTTCACGTGATTTTTGCTGGCCGTCGGCGGTATTATTGGTTCAACAGCGGTGTATAACGATAATATTAACATAACAACAATCGTTCGGCGTGTTAGCATTGTGGTGGTGTTCTCACTATCCGGGCTGATGTGAGTGACGTTCACATTGGCGCAAAAATAAAGCGTGCGCGCACGATAGCACGGTTCTTCAAACAACAATACGCGGATGATATTGATTAACACGACGATAACGTAATTTGCGAACGAACGAACGAACGAACGAGCGTAACGGCGTAACGCGGCAAGACGACGGCCGAATCGGACGTTTCGAATGTCCGGGAAATCCTGGCGTTACGTATTCCGCGGTCGGCTACGACGAATTACGGTATTCGCGTGATAGGTCGATGATCCTCCCGCGCGATGTTTCCATCTCGCTGTCGAGCTCGAACATTTCAGCAAAGCGATATCCCGTATATCGTGTTAACGATACCCGATATCTTCGTATATTCCTCATGAAAAAAACTGCGCACAGAATAAACGCGATCCCGAGTGGAACTTTTGGTCCTATGCTAAACCTTGAATTCTACAACGCAGTAGGAGCTAAGTTAGCAAAGTAAGTTTAATTCTAACGATACAATTTATTTCTGCTTTGACTCTGATAATATCCAAAATTTTATTTTTCACTTTCTTCAGCGTCAAAATAGATTTTAGGATATCAAAATAGACGTTGAATGGAATGAAGTTGAAAGTGGGATCAAAATTTCAATGGGATTTTTTTGGGCCGGTTAAATAAAATAAAAAAGTTGAGGATATCAAAATATCAAAATGAGGGTTTTAGAGTATCAAAATAAGTATTGAACGGAATAGCAAGGCTGAAAATAGAATCAAAATTTCGACTCGAGATAGCTAAACGGGATATCATATAGCTTCCGATCGTGCCGAGTAATACGTGAAGTCACATCGAGACGTCGCTAATCGTCGTGAGCGATTAATTTTCGGTGATCTAAAATATCGACCTAATATTCGCATAAAAATTTCCCATGATTTTCCCAAATGCAGCACAGACTCCGATTAGAATACCCGAATTGGTCCAAAAATTGATTATCCCACTACGATGATCCCGGATGGGAATCCTATTTTTAGCTAACGCAATAAATAGAATAAAAAATCAACGAAATAAAATATTCCTGAAACCTTGAGCATTGTATTGTATCATGAAATTATTTGGAAAGTCAACACATGGCTTGTTCTGTTCCAACGTTACATGAAAACCAGAGGAATTATAAGGAAAACTTTAGATCTCTCATTTAAAATCGCATGTTTGAAACAGTGGAGAAGGCCGTCTGAAAGTCATACAGGCCAGTTATCACAAAACTTATATTTCAAGTAATAAATGGAGCAGCATATTCTTCTTTATAGTATAACCTACTTGTAGCATGTTAGCTGGGCGTAATGAAATGGCTTTTGAGAGAAATATCGCGTACGGTATTTACAAGTATTTTTTCAAAATTGGGCGTTGTGTGAGTAAATTTTTTCTCGTTTCTATTTTTATTGGTCGATTGATTTTGGAATTTCTAACCGCGACATCTCTTTAGTTGTAAGAAACTTTGTAGTTATGAGTTTAACTAATTTTGTCTACAATTAATTAACAATTATTGCACCATAATTTATAAATATAATTTCTCTTATTTTAATGTCTATTCGGCTTGAGTCAAATTAAGTAGGATTAGTTGTCACGTCACGTAACTATGATATGAGTTACGCAAGAGCATGGAAATATATCAAAGTGATGTATTATGTATACACAGTCACAACGCAATCTGAGTCTGCGTATAAAGTCCTATAAAAACAGAGTTCAAAATTATTATTACAATTGCATGGACTTTGCTTGATATTATACCACTAATTGAGGAGGACCAATGGTCGAAACGTATTGTAAGTGTTTATTTTATTAAATTATTTACACATAACAACTGTAATTTCTTTACTAGTTATTGTTTTATTATAATGTTTAGAAGAATTATTATTTTCTTAATTCAATAATTGTTTATTGTGCCTGATTATCAGACCTAACTAACATTAACTTTAATAAAATACTTAAAATATTAAAAAAAAGAAACAAATAATTTGTCTTGTTGCCTTTATGTAAAAGACATGTCTCTTCTTTCCACTCTTTCTATGTAATTTTTCATGCGTCTCTGATTCTCCCGCACTAAAGTCACAGTATAAATTACTGAGGAAATCGGAATAGATCAAAAAAATTTTCTATAGTTAAGATAAAAATGGGATTTTCCCAATTGGCATCGCAAAATATGATACACCTGTTTGGAACAATTTTGGGTAATCTGATTGAATGTTAATACTCGGGAATGTTTAGGAAATTTCCATGCGGGTTTCCACTGGAAAACCAAATTCACAATTATTTCGGGGAACCAAACTGGATTCCAATTAGATCCCAAGAAATTTCCTGTGCGGACAAATACCACTGACGCAATACTGAGCACCTCAATCGACCACTTGAAATCGATAAAACGAATTATTGTGCTTAACAACGCGGTGACACGGTGCGGCAACAAGCCTCTCCTCCTCGATAATACGAGCTTCGAAACGCGCGCGCGAGCAGTACTCTCGTGTTTTAATTAAGAGATGTGCAAGTTCGTTTAGAATATCGCGTTACACATAACGGTGCTTGAAAAATGCGGACGCCAGTATACGGTGCTTTCTGCAGCGAGCAGCTCGTTCCTAGACTCTCGTGTCCCGACAGCGCGACCGTATGCAATACGAAATTAACGAGTATACCGATACATGTGACATGGCGGCGAGTGCTACTTGGTTTTGGGGGGAGCCACTCTCGAAAGCCTCAAATTGGAAGAAGTTTACTACGGTCGCGCTCTAGCGTGCGAAACTAGCTGGAGTCTCGCCGAAGTCTCCCTCACTTCGAATCGGTTATCCCCGCGAGTCGATAGGGTCGCAATTACACAACTTTTACTTCCGACCCAGTTCGCGCTCCGTACAAAATCATTCCGCGCGAGCTTTACTCGAACCGGGATCCCGGATAATGGACAATAATCGCGAACAAATCTCCGACAAATTCTATCCGTTCTCGCTTCTATCTCTCTCTTTCTTTCATCTGTTTGTCGCCATCACTCCCTCTCCTTTTCACGCTGGGCAGCGCTCGATTTTTCTAATATCGCGGAACTTTCACAGTTGTCGCATCACTGCGCGGAGCTTCCACGCTTATTAGACTCGCAAGACTTCGCGAGAGAACAACGCGAGACCGATCTCGCGAGGCAGAACGCCGAGTTTGTCACGAGTGCGGGCGACGCTTCGATTTCCGTGCGTTTCCGGCGCAGCTGTCGCTTCTGCAGCGCGACTTGCAGTCTCGAAAATGGCTGGACGGAAGCCGGCTGTTTAATCGTTAAACAGCTATCAGTGCGCGATACCGTTCTGAAAAGTCGAGTCAGTCTAATGAGATCCAACAGCAGAAGAGTTCAAGGCGAGATGATCTCTCTCCCTCCCCTTTCCTCGCTCTCTCTCTCTTTCTCTTTCTTTTTCTTCTTCCTTCCTCGTATCTCCGGCGGTAGTCTATCTGACGTCTATCTGACGCGTAGACCCATCGAAATGAAATTCTCGTCGTGGAAGTCTCGTTTTAAGGAACGGCCGGCCGTTGCCATCCGAACGATGATGCGCGCGTTGGCAAGGTAAAAAAAGGAGAAGAAGAATAAAAACAAAAACGCGAAGATCGATCCGGCGAGAGGCTGCGGGAGATTCCCTCCGACGGTCCGACAATTCGATTATCCCAGCCGATTGGATTTTCCGCGCCGTCCATCAGGAGTAAATTATTTCGTGCTATGGTCGGCGACACATCGTGTCGTTGCGCAACGGCCGTGGTGCAGTGCGAACGACGCGGCGCGACGCGACGCGACGTCGCAGGGCGCATGCAAAAATAAGCGTCGCTTGCACTTTGCGTCTGATGCATCTTTCATGTAACTTTCGCGACGCGTTTTGAAAGTTCGCGCGACTCGATACGCGACGTGCGCGCGCGCTCGCGCGCGAATTCCGAGACCGAGTCCGGCAGACATTTTGAAAATCGATCGCCCGGGGATTTATCAAGGCGAGACACGGGGCTGCAGGCGATCCGATATTCGTTTGCCCGCCCGAGCCTCGTATCGGAGCCGGCCAGCAACTGCGAACTTCTCCTGTCGAGCGCTCGTACTCTGTGAGAGGAAGTTTTGCTAATTTAACAAAACTGGACAAAGGGTTTGCACAACCTCTGCACCATTAATACGAAGAAGAATTTAACAAAATACTCGCAACAAATGGTTTGTTCATATGGGACAGCAACTGACCCCGTAATAAGAACAAACGATTTGTTAATCGTCTGTTCTAATTTGATGCTTTAAGCAACACTTCTGTAATGGAGAGCTAATCTAACCTAACCTAACCTAAACAAACGAGAACAAACGTGATTTATATCTCAGACGATATAAAATAACAAATAATGAAAAATGATTTGTAACGATAATCCGATCTGTTTCCCTAACGATCACAGCAATCGTGCTTATGTTGTGATAACCGTGGGATTTTTTTCAGTGCGAGACTATCTCAATAATTGTTCATTGAGATTCAACAGGGGGTTGCTTCCTAGATAGATTTTCATGATTATCACGTGAAATAATCGATAATAAGGGACTTTACAATTCTTTTAATTACACTTCTGAAATAAATATACTATACTGAATTAATTATCAAATTTGCATCGTATATAATGTAATTTTTTGTTGCATTGATGCAGTAACAAATTCATTAAAAACTACACTCAGAATTTCATACTATATTTAACCTTAAACATGAATAAATTTTATATATTTAATAATCGGTGTAAAAAAAAACTAAAGAATATGAATATATTAATTTTTCGCGATTCAATGAAGTTGAGAAGAGTTATAATAAAAAAACAAAATACGTTTTTAAGAACGGTAATGTTTGAAAAGTTAGTCTGAATAAATGTTATTTATGTTTAAGATTTTAAACATGGCATATTCTATGTGACAAATATGATTGCAATCCGATCTGTCATAAAGAACTCAACGTTGCTGAATTTCGTGATTTAATATACTTGCAGTTACTATAAAGTTTACATATATGAATAAAGTCTATCGAGGTTACTTTTGCAAAAGCAGCACGTTGAGTCAAATATTGCATCAAATTAGCGCAGATAGATGGTTACACTGAGAAACAAATGTTTAGTATTTGTAACTATAATCACAGAGGATGATAAATTATGGATATTAGAATTTTATGGATATTAAGAAAATTATTTTTTTGCTATTAAATTCTAATATTGGTGACAATAACCTTATATGCATGTTACTACTATCATTTTCGTGTTAGAGTAATCGAAAAATATTTTGAGATTAAAATTAACTATAACTTCGGTTGGATCAACTATTTTTTTTCTCTTTCTACAGAATTGCAAATTCAAGTATGTTATTTTTAAATACATAAGCATATAATTCGGCTGAAAGTCTTTCTACATGTTCCTTGTAGTTTTAAATCACGTCATTTAACACGTTTAAGAAACATGCGAATTATAATTCAGCATGTTTAAATATATCAAATAATTTAAAACGATAAAATGACTTAAAACATGTAAAAAGAGATTCAGTTAAAATAACACATTTGGATTTGCAATGTAATAACGTGTACAACTTTGTCTCAATTGGATTTCACGAGTATAGTAACAAACCTTGAAAATTTTTTGGGATCTAATTGGGATCATTCCGATTTCCCTAAAAAGTTATGAGTTCTTGGGAAATCTATAAAGATTCGGAGATTACATAGAAACGTAATGTTTTAAAAATGCGATTACAAGTAGAAAGTCTAAATAAATTCCGCTTTCTCTACCGAACGTTTTTCCAAAGTTTTTTTTTCGATTTCTACGTTAAAATAAAAATACCAACACTGCAAGTCCAAATGTATTATTTTGACTGAATCTCTTTTTACACGTTTCTTACCACCTTAAGTTACGTAATTTATCACGTTTAAATATATTAGATTATAATTTATACGTCTCTTAAACGTGTAAAGTGACATGACTTAAAACGGTGAAAAACATGTAGAAAGAGCTTCAACTAAATTACACGCTTATGCATTTAAAAATAACACATTTGAACTTGCAATAAATGCTCGGTCACGTACCTAATTCTGGACATACTTATTGTTTTGATCTTCAAATATAAATATTTAAACTTTTAACATAAAAAATATATATGCATACAAATATATACACATATAGAATATATACATATATTCTATAGAATTCTATTCTATATATTCCATATATTCCAGATTAAGTACATGTCTAAATATTGATACTTTTATCTTATATTTATATTTATTATATTTTTATATTTATATTAAACAAAATATCTGAAACGCTTTGAGTATATTTGCATATATTTTACAAAGTACAAACACTTAAAAAGAATAAATTATAAGGATAAATACTTAAATCGTTTCAAGTATTTTGCTCAACTTCTTTCAGTTATAAATATTTTGAATGAAACAAAATATACTATATTTTTATTTTAAATATAAAACTTTAACATCACATTAAACATTCAAGTGTATTGAGAATCGTAATACGATACACTTATTTGGAACAAATTTGAATGCCATGGGTACTACATTTGGGAATGTTTGGGAAATTTCCATACGGGAATCGATACGCTCACTTTCGTCAAATCTGTGAAGAAATTCGTAAACGAAAAAACACCGTGTGTCTCCCTCTGCGACCGGTGACTCGATAATAATAAATAATAAATAAATGCGGTATGCATAAAAACGGGAAAGCTGACAATGGAATATATAATATAACAAAAGCTGTCGCGTGTAAAATAAATTACGGTATACATGTATCGCGGAAGTTATTAATATAAATTAGGTTTGAACGCACGTGCGGGTTTTCGAAGAGCGCGAGGATAAAGCGAGTTTAGAAAGCTCCACTCGATTTTGATAGAATTTGTTAAAAGTTGGTGTACGAGCATCGCGCAAAAATCGTTGGACGGCGCTTTCGCGCGAAGTTTAAAGCTTCAGTTTCTAACTTCTCAGTTTCTTGATCCAGCTAGAAGCTTACCTTATCTCATCTAGAAACTATTCTCTTTGTAACACACGATAACATTAATATCGCGGGGATACACAGTATTATTTAACGCTGTAAAATAGAAAATAGTATCAGTAAGCACGTTGGAGAAATCTTACTTCGTTCAATATATATGTGCGTTGGTGCGTGTGAGACATTGCGTCTAGGTTTTGATCTTCCACCTGTGTCTGTGTGTAGAATAAGAATAAGAAAGTGATATAATCCTCTACACATCTATCATAACACAATTGATTATCATCTAGTAAAGAGAGCGTCCTCGATTACCCGTTCATACTAACCCTTTCTCATGGATTTCTCTCTTCGTCCACGTTCTCGTCTCAACGTTTAATATTCGTTGTATATTCGTTGTACACGAAAAAAATTGGTATTAAGGCTCCTGGATACTCACCACGGCCATATTGGATCCTGACGTCAGAGGCGAGAAATGGCATGCTGAAAATTCCTGCAATTTTCCAATAAAAAGATATTTAAATGAAAGAACACTTCAGGTCCCTTGAATATACTTAATATACTTGAATATACTAAAATGCTCTGAAAACTATCATTTTTTTTTGACAGTCGATAAATAGCTGTAAAAGTAATATGACACAATCATGAAGAAAAGTATGTTAAACAAGATTGCATGTCACGTTAACTTTACGTTTATTTATTGACTGTCAAGGGGAAAGAATAATTTTCGGAGCATTTTATAAGTTCAAACGATCTCAAGTGTTCTTTCATGCGAATATCTTTTTATTTGGAAATGGCACGCTAGAATTGTGGGGAAGCGTTTTCTCCCTCCTGACGTCATCAATCAAGAGTTTCGCCGCGAGGGATCAGGGGCCTTAATTATTATTATACATAGTATACATATATATATAAGTATATATATATATATATATATATACATATATATAGGTATACATATGTGTTAGTAATAATATTTTATATAGGATGTCTAACAATTACATATAAAACTTTAGTGTACGTGTAAATTAGGTCAAATTGAACAAAAGAGTCTTTCATCCTTTTGCGAATAATCACGTAAATTGTTTAGTTATTAATTAAGAAAGATTGGCGAATAATCACGCACGATTATTTGTCAAGCTTCTTTAGTTAATGACTTAAAATTTTACATGGTTGTTTGCAAAATGGTAGAGAAATTTTTTGTTTAACTTACCCTGATCTATACGCACACGAAAATCGTAAAATATATTATCGTTAGACCTGTATATAATAGTAAATATATTATATATATACACTCCTATATATATATATATATATATATATATATATATATATATATATATAATATAATAACTGAGTATATCTGTTATTATAATAGTATACGAAAACACAGTTATATGTTTTAAATTTGACATACCACGAAGAGAGTCAATGACATGGGGCAATTTAAAGCGAGGATAGCGACGGATATGTAAAAATATTTAAAATATGCATATAAGGAATACTAAAGATAGAGAGAATGTGTGACTGAGAGGTAGAAAGAGAGAGAAATGAAAAGAAAGAGGCATGCGACTCACCAATGCCTGGGCGGCGCTCTGGTGCTGCAAGCAAGAAACATCCAGTTACAATCACAATAACGACAATCAATTAATGTTTCTTAGTAGCTCGTGTGATAACACTAGTGATAAACAGTTAAACAATAATGCGGTGCTGACGAAAGCTTCAACATCGACTGGTACACAGAAAGAACACACCGACAAAAGTAGTGGGTATATGTGAAGCCGTAGAAGCTAGGGGCAGTCTCATAAATCGACGGTTACGATTCGCGTATTAGAGAGAGTTCCTCCGATCGATCGCGGTGAACGCTTTCGAAACTATGAGGCAGTATTCGTGACTTCGGTCATCTCGAGAGATTACATATTTTTCTAATTTCTTCTTCGACACGAGACCGCGCGTTACAACTCGACTAGAGTTTTATCTCCTGACCTCCCTTGTTCTGACTCTTCTGATCAGATTCATCCTAATAAGTTATTTGATTTGTGTAAAATGATACTATTGAATTCTAATTATTAATCCTTCGCGTATATAATATTGAGTCTGTGAAACGCCGAATCAATATTCGATCAACTTTTTCTCTAAATCTCTTATGGGGTGAAATCCCACACAAAACGAGTGAAAAATGGTAGTATTTTCACTCGAGGCGATAGTGGAAATACTACCACTCGAAGCCACAAGAGTGAATGTTTCATTCAAAATTAGAGTGGATTCTGACTCTACATGAGCGAATCGTTTCAATTGTAGTAAATATGACCCTATATAACAGTGGATATAACATCAGATTCACTCTTCAATTTCGAGTGAAAATTTTTACTGGGCGATTCAGAGGAAATTTAATCTACAGGAGTGAAAAATAACTCGAATGACTCGGCTTATCACTCTAATTTTCGAGTGAAATTTTACACTAAGAAATTTGGAGAATAAAGGAAAAACTTTTCTTCAAAATAGCACAATCTGTATGCACATTCGGGTTTTATTACGTTATCTTATAGCTGAGGCTTTCTTACACAGAGAGAAAAAATACCTAAAAACGAAAAGATATTCAGCGGATACTAATAACATAACATTTATTTACACCTAAATTGTTTTACTGAAATAGGAAAAACAACTGTTTTCACGAAAAAACTAGAGTTTTGAAAAAATGTACATTTCCTTATATGAATAATATTTCTTTTCAGTGCAGAAATATGTATATTAGTGTAAGTAAATGTTATTAGTACTCACTGAATAAGTCTTTTTTTTCTTAAATATTTTTTCTCTCGGTATATATTTCTAGAAAAGAATATGTCCAAAAATATTGATTTTCAATAAAGTTATGATGGTTATGGTTCAAAGTTGTTCTAATCTAGCAGGCCTAGATATATTGTATGTTTGTACTGTACGTTATACTGTACGTTTAAAAAAATATAATTGCACGAAAGTTAACAAGATCCTAATTATTAATAATCATTAGCAAGATGCTGATTGCCATACTGCGTTACATAACTTATTAGGATCCCTATAAGCCTGCCTCGTATACATGTAATCAGATAACTGATTGGAATCAACCTGATCACAGCACCATGGGATAAATTTCTAGTCAGGGAGCTTGTAAAATGCACGAATTCGTTAGTCAAAGCACTAATTGAGTGCGCTTGTCGCGTCTGTTGTTACCGACGCCGCGAACAATGTGGAGTGGTAACGACGATAAACGAATTTCATTACTGATCTTTAATCCGTTTAGCGCGTGCGGCGGTCGATCTTGGTGGCGTTCTCCAAAAAACGCGCGCGCCGATCGGCCGATAAATTGTTCTCTTTACAAGAACAAAAGGATAAATCTCAGCATCCTGGCTTTGACAGTCAAGAGGATCAATCACGATTCTTCCCCTCTAGCGTGAATTCATAAAAAGTGAAAGTTTTTTAACTTCAAAACATATGGAGATGTTCACTTTTCATGAGATCGCGCCAGAGAAAAAGATTCATAATCGTCCTTGTGAGGTGTGTTCGAAACTATTCTTCTGAGAGCATGCGTTCTCACTAAGAGGAAGAAAGGGAAAAAGCCTAGCACTCGTTTGCATATCTAATTTCATTCGCCAGGGTAACACTGAAAAGATCGATCCTCTACGCCGGCGATTAAAAAGCACATAGCGTCAATGAGATTCGAAAATCGACAGCATTGCGGTCGTGATGCGCGGCCATTAATTGTTTATCAATCACCTATCTCGCACGACTTCGTTCTATTTGCACGTGTTGTTCGTGAAAAAGCATCACTCGCAAAGAGAGCGAGAGAGGAGACGCGCACGTTGCATAAAAATATTTATCCACGTAAGCACCGCGAATGCTGTCATAGTCAGGCCATTGTAACTCGTTTCGAGATTTAGTGTTTTTCGCGGAAAAGTCGAAAAAAGAACGAAAGTAGCGTTTGTGTCGTGACGGTAAAATGGAAAAAAGCGGTGTCGCGGCGTGACGTGGATATGACGCGGGAAGAAATACGACGTTTTGAAAATGCGCGGCTCTCACGTCGACCGCCGAGCTCGATCCGAAGCTCGTCTGCGAGCTCGGATGAAGGCATGTCGCAAAGCACCCTCTTCGTCGTCGTCGTCATCATCAGTCGATGTCAAACGACCCAGAAAACATCGGATTGACACTCAAGAAATTAAAGCACTTGCCACGGAAGATGAATTTCGCGTGGGTGCGAACGCGTGATAGCTTCGTGGCGAATCGCTGTCAGCGTGTCCCCCGGAAGACACGCAGGAGACACGAAGAAAGAACAGAGTTTAGAGCGGTGAGATAATATTATTCGACGCGCTAAGCGCCGTCGGAAAGCGGAACGCCGGCTTATGGAGCAAATTTCGTCGTCTTTGGCTCCTGTAATCTCGCTGGGAACTCACGATTTCCGTTCACGGTGTGTATACCTTTCGCGATATCGGCCGGTCTCTCTGTGGGCGAGAGGAAAAATCAATATTCCAGACAGCCGGTCTTTCGGAATACGCGAAATTCAGCTCGGCAGCTCGATTGTGCCGGCGCGTGCGAGCTGGAAAATAACTTTCGCGGGAAACGTGCGCGCAATATAACGGCGAGATCAATCTTGCCGGGGCTCCGCGAATATTCATAAGCGGATTAGTAGATGAGCGCCAACTCGTCGTAATTAACGGAACGCTCGCGAGAACGGGGCGGAAGTAAGCAGCGGCGTAAGGGAAAATTCGCACCTTGGCAGAGAAAAGCAGAAAACAGAAAAGCAGAAGCCAATCAGAAACTGCTCTGGTAGAGAAGCAGAAATTGTCGACTACCAGCACGAGTGCCGACCGTCTTTCAGCTTTTCAGCCGAGGTGCCAATTTTCCCTAACACTTTTACGAGAAGTCGCGAAACGCAGACGGAAATGTGTGGAATTTTAACCGCCTCGGCTCACTCGCGTGATAATAATAATAAACAGAGTTGCTTTCACGACAGGACTTAACAAACCCATACCAATGTGTATTTAATTAGAGAAAAGCGGCGAAGTCGTCGATTTATGGTAATGCGACTGTGGTCGGATTTGTTAGCGAGAATGTGGTGGGTAAATAACAGATGGACTGGACAAGATAGCTCGTTACGTGGATCTCAAAACGCATTACAGTATTCCGTGACGATAAGGTCGACGAGTCATCAAGAGCGACGCCGTCAAGAATCGCAGGGAAAGACGCATTAAGAGACATAATGAAGGAGTAAATACAGGAAAGGAAGAAAATGACAGAAGTCGCGTTTCCTATCACGCCACGTGATAGATTGTTCTCCGGCAAACACTTGTTCTGCTTCCCTCTTCTCTCTCTCTCTCTCTCTCTCTCTCTCTCTCTCTCTCTCTCTCTCTCTCTC
>NW_022639540.1:157860-172303 GCF_010583005.1 Odontomachus brunneus
TGTGTTCTCTCTCTCTCTCTCTCTCTCTCTCTCTCTCTCTCTCTCTCTCTCTCTCTCTCTCATCGCCGTAGACAAACGAAAAGATTGTTACCCGCGACGCGCGAACACTCTGAAGCGATAAATTCACTTCCGATTAATTCACAATGTTCTCTCTCACTTGCTCTTCGTTCGGCACGTCACGATCTCGAGGATAATCCTCGTGTAAAATGAATGTCCGAATTGGAAACCCTTCGTGGAATCAATATATGTCGTCTGCGTGAAAAATGCGAGGAACAGTCGCTGTAGAATCGTACGAAAACGATGGAGTCAATAAAATCTCTCGGTTGCGTTCTCGATCAAGATCTCTCCGTTCGCGAAATCACATAAAGACGTTCGCTGATGATTCTCGGCTAGAAATTTAACCATTAATTCTCATCAGGTTGATGCTATTTAGTTATCCGACTTGTACAAAGTGATATCGTCGGATCCTGATAAATTCTGCAACGCAGCGTGACTTTGCCAGCCTTGGAGCCTTATTAACAATAAAGATATTTGATAATTGGAAAATTAAAAGTAACGCCTTAAAAGGCCGAAAAATCCTAAAAAGTATAGAATAATTTTGAATATTGAATAATGTGCTTATTACCCTATCATAATATTCCAACGATATTAGAAGTCGTCTCGAGAAATATAAAAATTAAATGGGTAACTAACAATATAATTATAGGAAGATAAATAAAAAAAAGATATAATTATTGACTCAATTAGTGCCAGGTTTATACGGTTTACACTGAGAGAGAGAGAGAGAAAAAAAATTAAAAATATTTATTAGATAAATATTAATAATATATTTGTTTGTACTTTCTCTAATATATATATTTTTATATTGAGAACAAATTTCTTTCAAATGACGAAATATATATTTTCTTAAAACATATCGTTTCTTTTCATAAAAAAATGTAAGAAAGATTTTAGGAAAAATTAAAACAGAATGCAATTGTTAATTTTATTACATTTAAACAAAAAATTTAGATTTAAGTAAATAAGTTTTTAGTACCTATCGAAAAAATATTTTTTATTTCTAAGATATTTTTTTCTCAGTGTAGTTTTCAGTTGTAGTTACATGGAAATATTGATTCAAAATTTTTTCATATTACCGGAAGTTTTTAAAGTTTTTCAAGATGATTTAATTTTTTTGAATTTTTTATCCTGTATCTTTTAATTATTGACTAAAAGTTTGTTGTTTGTCGGTTAAACAAATTTTTTTTAATCTATCAAAAATAAAAGTTTCATCTCGTATCATACCAGATGTTCTTCGATTTCTAAGAAAGTAATTGAATTATCTAATTTTTAAGTCACCTGATCAAATTCAAACAATTAATTTAAGAACCATATATTGTAGACATACAGACCATATATTGTAGTATAACATACTGAATAAACTACAAAAAATTTTATCTCAATATCTCTAATAATTTTCGAGTTTTGACAAAATATATAAACAAATATACACAGAAAGAATATATATAAATTTTTGTCAATTGTATTTAGTAGCGCAGGAATAGTTGACAGTCTATTTCGTTAAGAAACATAATAAATTTCGTTAAAAACATAGCATTTTTTAATAGCACGTTTAAAATTATGAAATATAAAAAGTACATATAAAATAAAAGGATAATCAATAATTACAAAATATCGATCTATTCGTCAGTTATAAAATTCTATAACAATTTTTACTTGTAAAATTTTCTTCGTATGTACATATATAGGGCAAACTGAAAACGTCGTTTTTCTGAAGCCAGTCAACAAACCAAATAACCGATTGGTATCACCTGATCAACATAAATTTCTAGTCGGGATTTCCAACGATGCAATTCGCATCGGACGCGGCGGCCACTCGCGAATTTGATTAACGCGCACCGTCTAAATAAAAGCGTTTCTTGGGACGAGCTGGAAGCTGCAATAATTTACAGACTGTTCGTAGTTAAATAGATGCAGTACAGAGACTGCGTGCCGAGATTAATGCGTCGTCTTCAGGCTCGTCTGGTGTAAGTCGAGTGCGAGGTGCATTTTAGCTTGATTTCGCCGGGAGTTTAATCTCCCGCCGCACAGTCGGCATCAAAGCGTATGAATGAAATGCAAATTCGCGAAGAGAAGCGGCGCGCGGCCGCGTTTTCTTTATAATTGTCGCTAAATTCGACGAATACTCGGCGCTTATTAGACGACTTTTTAGTTACTAATTTAGTTCTATTCGATTTACTGTTCGATAGTTCTCGGAAAATAAAAGAATAAGGAACGATAAGAAAGAAGAGTGTGTCGTTGGAGGGAAGCGCGGTGTTACTAATGATAATCGACGTGATGGAAGTATAGAAACTCTCCGTGCGCGCGCGCGCAAAAACATTCAGAGTTTGATCATAATGCGCGAGCGTGTTCTGTACACGTGGAAAACTACGTATAAGCTCTTGATGAAATTAGCTCCGTTAAAAAAACCCGATTCTCGCTGGAAAGATTATTGCGGGTAAGCGCATTGCACGAAGTTACTGGCCGCCGATTAAAAGCGAAAGAAGGTCGCGAGTGACGTTGACCCAAATCACGGCCCCATGAAAGCCGCTCATACGTGTCACTTCGGAAGTGAAGCCATTACTTTGCGGCCAACAGAATTGCGTTTTAGTGACTCGCTCTGCGATAATTGCTGGCGATCTGGTCGAACCGCGACCACGGCCTGTTGAGAATTTGATTCACCGACGGTGGCTTGGTCGTCGTCATCATCGTCGTCGTCATCGTCATTGCGCGCGCCATTGTCGATATCCATCCTGGTAATTTTCGTATCCATTATCCCGGCCTTTTTTCAGACGTTCTCGTCGAATTGGGGTCGGTCTGTCATTCTCGATTGCGCGGCACGAATATTTTCTCTCTCTTCTTTCCCTCGCTCGCCGAGACAAAGGAGCAGATTATGACGGGAGATTTACGGCGGCAATTATAACGCTGATCACGACTACATCGATCAGGCCGACCTATAAGGCGCGCGTACTCAAAGAATAACATTCTGAAAAGGAGTTCAGCTCGAACATATACTCCTGCTGCTGAGAGAGCAGTGACAGAGAGGCAAGGGAACTTGCAAGAGGTAGTGCCCGAGAACAAAGTAGATTGCATTTTAACTAGCGACTGATGTTAGATAACGCGAATTAGCTGCGGTTATTATATTCGGTAAGATAAGATGTGTGTTCACGCGATTGTTACATGGAGACAAAAAATATTGAAGTTTTTTTTTCATATAATTTTTTTTTCAATTTTACTATGTTCTTAGTAATCTAAGAATAGACTAACAGTCTATCTCGCTACGGAACATAATAAATTTCGCTGAAAATATAACAGAATCGCTGGGAACATAGCAAGTGTTTTAATAGTACATTTTAGTTCCTCAAATATAAGTAGCATAAGTGTGACATGAAAGGATAATGAATCACTGCAAAATGTCAATTTATTCCTGGATTACACAGACCTATAGCAATTTTTACTATAAAATTCTTCCCACATGTAGCCGGCACTCTTCATTCCGCAGGATGATGACGTTCTTTATACTTTCGCGTACTTTACACTTTCGACTTTTTCTCCAAAGATTCCACGATAATGCCGCGAGATAGAGAAACCGATTAACGCTTTAATAATAAAAACTTTATTTTGTGCGGATGATACATAGTGGAGCTTTGGATTTACAGAGAAACGACATTGAAAAGTTTCATTTCATTGACCATCTGAATCTCAAAGCTTAAGCGCTATACCCAAAAAAATATGATCTTATCCTCAGCGGGATCTTCTGAATCCTAGAAGATTTTACTTTTATATATGGCCTCAAGAGGATTTTTCTGAAACCAGAAGGCAAATATTCTAAGCACATTTTATTCTTGAAATTAGAGGAATTTCGTCTCTTATCTACAATACAAATATTGCTTGTCGCGTCTCTCATTCTGCTTCAAATAAACATATTGCTCTTGATTCAGAAGAAAAAAATGGTAGAATAATATCTAGTAAATTTAATAGCATTTCATTAGAAGAGGAAGATCTTTCGGTAAAAATTTTTGTTTAAAATATGAGACTACAAAAAACAGTACTTTACAAAGAATTTTTTTGGTGCATATTGTATCCACACTAATAGACGCGATATTCCAGTAGGTTGAAATATTTTTGTTAAATATTCTTACTGTATCATGACTTAATGAAATATTTTCTTATCTACAGAGAGAAAATTTTTACAGTAAAAATTGCTATAGGATTTTATAACTGAGAAGTTACTTAGAACTTAGGAGATCGTCATTTTCTGTACCTATATATTATCTTTTCATATTATATATACTATTTATTTATTTTAGACACTGAAATTAAAAATGCTATTAAAAAATTTGCTATGTTTCTTAACAAAATATACCTTATTCACAATCTATTCCTGCATCATTAAAAATATAATAAAATTGAAAAGAATTTCAAAAGGAAAGAAATAAACTGTATTCTTTTCATGACTGCGGAATTATAACGTCAAGTTAATTCAAGCTAATGAGATAAATATTCCTATTCAGAGTAATTAATGAGGTTAACTTTACACATCTTCTTATTATTATAAATGATTTGGTTTTTAAGGTTTGTCCATATGCCATAATTTTAGATAACATTATGCACACAAAATACTTTTGGTATATCAACTCTCACAGTCGTCTCTCTGCAGATCCAGACTCTAATACATAATTGGCCACGCATAGTTATTTACGCAAATAAACGCAAGAGGTGAGACATCAACAAGATTGCTGTTGCGAGATCTGACTTGACCTAAGGCTGCCGTCGGCCGACCAAAATCGCCGGTAAAATCGGGATCGCCGCAAGATCTCGAAGTTCGAGATTGTGAAGTGAGCGCGTCACGATCGTCGACCGTCTAATACTGTTGAGTGCAATAAGAAGAGAAAAAACTCGCGAGGGTGGCATTCGTAGGAGCTCGCTGAGTATCGCTTCCCTCGATTGGGCTGAGGACTTGTACAACTTTTGTGACGATCGAGTTATTATTTTGCCGTGGCCACGTTCCACTTAGTGGCACTTATTCCGACGCGATTATAGCTGACCCAGCGTGGTCGAGTTCGCGGATTATTGTTCAATTTGCTCGACGCCATCTCGCGACGAGGCCGCGCCCTCGATTTCCATATCTCCACGGCAAAAAACCACCCCCGCCGTGCTGTGCCGGGCTTCTTTCGCGCCGAGACGCAGTATCTCTCAACGACGACCCTGCAGCAACTCGGTCGAGACCGCCTTAGTTTTCTACCGGCAAGTTATTTCGCGAATGGACGGCTCGACATTTTCGGGAAACGTACGTTCAAGCGGACCCATTCATTTGTCACACTGCTTATCGGCCGAATTATCGTGTAGAAATTCGTCGCGATTAATGCCTGTCGGCCGAGCCTGATGCGAACGAATGATCGAATGTTCACGTAAAGTAGTCCACGACGATATTAGATCACTAACGATAAACAATTCTCCATCACTTTACGAAATAGATTAACCCTCTAAGATCCTGTGAGCATCAATCCTGCACGAGTAAAATTCTTTTCTTCATAAAATAGTCTTAACAGACTCCTGATGAAGAGTTTTGTGGCTCGAATCAAATTCACCATCGAGAGATGCGATTTTTTGAACGTACAGTCGGTTGCTAAACGTTTTTGACACCTTTTGTTGTATGGAGTTGCAACGATTCAATTTGTCTGTCACTGCTGACACGCATAGTAATCGGTTATCAGTATACAGCAATTATTTCTCAAAATAAAGCCCTTTTAATATAAAATAAATTTTTTCTTTCAAATTTCAAAAGGATGTCACATTTTGTACCGTCACTTCGGTTCCTGTCAGATCCGATTAATGCGCACACAAAGCCAACAGTGGCTTTCAATTTTGACAGCTTAAAACATTGCAGCTTCATTCAGTAAAAGGTGCACACAAAAAAATATTATTCTACTGCTAAGAGAAACGATTACTCGGTTTACTTTTCTTCTTTTAAGCAATGGTTATCTTCGACAAAGGATATTTTCTTAATAAAATAGTCTTAAAATATAATAGTCTTAAAATATACTTATGGCAAATTTAAAAGAAACTCATTTGTCATATACTCAAAAGAAAATAATTTGTTTTCTTTGCAAGAATATTATAAAACTTTATCGAAAAAAAAGTTTGATTCTATGTAGCAAGCGCAAATCGAATTTTGGTTTTAATTAAATATTCTTCATTGAAATACTAAACTTACTAGAACTCAAAGTGTATGTTGAGTAAATGTGATACTTATGATATATTTATATATATGTAAGATAGATTTTCGGATATATAAACTTACGAAAAACTTGAAAGAATCAACATTTACTTGAAAGTAATACGTATTTTTCTACGTACGTGTGTGCGAAAATTGTTAGCAATCGCGTGTATTAAACTTTATACACATTTACGTACATTTTTTCCTATTAAAGTTGCAATGCTCCAGGTTGTCACAATTGAGAGACCTTGCTGAGGCAATAATTGATTATGACAGGAGCCAAAGTAACAATATATGAGACGTCACAAATGCAATGGCAGATTAAGAAGAAAACGTAAGTATCTTTATATACATTCTTATCTATCAGATAAGAGTATAATGAAAGATCAATACTTATATCGTGCAACGTCACTTTGGCTCCTGACATAACCGATCGCTACAGCAGTGTCTCTCAATCAACCAGGCAAGTTGCGCTGCAACTTCGGAAAAATATGTAACAAACCGTTTAGCGTAACCAAGTATACACAATTATTATGTACATTTATGTTTGCCCTAGCTACACGATTTAATAAATCGTACAACCATGATAACGCAATCATAAAAGCGCCAACGTTGTACTTTAAGATAACATCTATAAAAAATTATGGAAATTTGCTCACTTTTTTCAGGGAAAACTTTAGGTAATTTCGAACATCAACGATTGTACTTCGCATACAATCACCACATTGATTTCTTCAACAAGAAAATCACTATTAACACAGGTTGAAACGCAGAATATAGTTCTATCTGAGATGGATCGATATTATATCAGCGAAATCATTACTTTGGCAGTATAAAAGATTTGGTGAGATACCAATTTGTACAAAGTAAATATTATATACATAATTATGTACATTGAGCCTTAAAAGGTTAACGATCGAGTCACTCCATTACCAGCGCGTGATATTTTCGTAATGGAGATCTCCACGTGACAGGGAGAGAAATGACATTGTACTAAAAAAAGATTAAAGAAGTACATGCTCGATGGTGGTACACAAAGGAGCTATGCGATACTCGCGCTGTTCGGCAGAAAAGTGGGTCGAGGTTCTACAAGAAACCAATATGGTTGTTAATTATTATGCGCTATATATGACGAAAAGGCACAGCGGATGCTGTATTTGCATGTATGAAGCACAGACGGGATTTATTCCGAGAATTACAGACGCCTTGTTACGACGGAGAGGCTTTAAAAAACACAGTTTTAAAAAAACCGCTTGACCGGAATATTTACGGGAGAATTTATCGGTTCGCCGACGTCGAATAAAACCGCATGCGGGTGATTAGCGCACTGGCAGTAATTACGAATGCCGGTCCTCCGACTAAAGCAAAATCGCTGCAGCGGGATCGAGATATGATGCTGTATGTGAAGGGAAAAAAAAAGAAGGAGAAGAACTCCCTGTGCTCAGTTGCGCGCGTGTGCAAGCGCGATGCGTTAATAATTAAATCGATGCGCCTATTTACTATATTTACAAACTCTCGTAATCCGTTACGCTGCGACGAACGATTGAACAAAAGGAGCGCGTGATTTAGCGCGCGCCAGTACGCTGTTCGTTTCAAATGCACCACCACCCCAGACCATATTTTACCACCGAGTCTTCGATCGAAATCCGACAACACTCGCGGTAGAGAGAGAAAAAGAGAGACAGAGAGAGAGAGACAGAGAGAGAGAGAGAGAGAGAGAGAGAGTAAGAATTTTCGCCCTAGTCCGCGTGATATTGCTCTGCAATGTATAAATTGTTAACTTATAAACACAGTTAATCTATAACAAATAGTAACAAATAGTAAACACGATGCAAATTTAGCCCATATGCACACGCAGAAAAATACCATTCTATTGCTAAGGAAAACGCGACTCACAGTTTAGTTTCCTTCTTTTAAAAATATTTACAGAATAAAAAATAGTTATGCGCGATGGATATTACTAATAACATATTTACTCAGATTTAAGTTCTTTTGCTAAAATGAGACAAACAATTGCTCTCGTGAAAAATAATGGTTTTAGGAAAATGTATATTTTCTCATTTGAAAAAAATGTTCTTTCAATATAAAAATATTGTATATTAGTACAAAAGAGAGTAAATTGTTATTAGTACTGGATAAATAATATTCACTTTCCCTCTTTTAAATATGCTGAAGGAAAAAGAGTCGAAAAAATAAAAAAATATTGATTTGCGATAATAATACTAAAGATAATAATAATATATTTAATTGAATCTAAATTAATATTAAATATTAAATATAAATATTAAATAACATTTAATTAAATTTAAATTCTTTTGCTCAAGCAAAATAAACAATTGCTTTCATAAGAAGTAACGATTTTAGGAGAATGCATATTTTCTCATTTAAAAAAATGTCCTCTCAAAATATAAAATATATGTATATTATGTAAAATATATGTATATTATGTTCTCTCAAAGTAAAAATATGTATATTAGTACAAATAAATTCGTGTCAACGAATAAATATTGTTTAATTTTTAGATAGTTTTCTGCAATATAGTGTAGTGTGTAAGTAATTTTGTAATGTAATTTTTAATCGAAAATTTAAAAAATTTCTAAAAGAGAGAATATTTTTTTGATAATAATTTTGAGATATACTTATTGCAAATTTGAGAAAAGCTCACTATCATGTATCCTAAAGAAGAATATATTCTCTTTACAAACATATTGCATCCCTTTGCTTCAAAAGTAACACAACTCAAAAAAAGTGAGTTAATATCATAAATAAGTCAAGTAAATATATTAGAATTATAAACCAAAAATAGCAAAAATGACATATGATTATGTGTCTAAGCGTACATTCTTTTTGCCGATGTTATTTAATTAGTCAATAATTTTCTATCAAAATAGTTTTTCGCTTTTCTGCGAAACTTGAGATTTTCACTTTTGTCACTTTTGAAGCAAGAGTGTGATAAAACTTGAGCGAAGAAAAGTTGGCTCGACTTCACGTAATCAAAATTTTGTTTTAATTTAATATTCTTGATTGAATGCTAACTTACTAAAATTCAAGATTTTGAATAAATATGATACTTATGATGAAAACTTTTAATAGATTTGCAAACATAAACTTATCAAATATCTAAAACAAGTGCCACTTACTTGAATGCAATGTGCATTTTTCTGTGTATACTACTTGTTATCTAGCACTTGAAGGGATCTTATCCCTGAACGCTATGACAAATGACCCATACGCTCTTTCTTCCCTTTTCTCTATGTTCTCTCTTTCTTCTTTCTGACGACATCGCAGGAGAAAGTAACGAACGTTATGAATAAATGTAATGTAAATGATGAATATTAAAGCATTTCTCATGCCAGGCGTGCGTCTCGGCGGAGGTTAATCACGATTACGAGGCCGCGGCGAGCTCGTGTTCCAGACACAAGCCGTAAATATCCGGAGGCTTCCGCGGTCGCTCAAGTTGATGACTAAATTCGTGCTATCTCGCCCGTAAATTTTTTCCTATCCACTCGCGCATTATGTAATGCTCTCCCGTGTGTACGCATCTCCCCTTCAGTTTCTCGATTATAACGGCGAGACGAAAGAGCGGAACAGTCGCTGAAACGTCGACGGTTGGCATACCGGTTTTCGCAGCGGCCGAGAGAACGAGAGAGAGGAAAAGAGAGAGAAGTAGAGAGGAGAGAGAGGGAGAGAGAAGAGCAACGTGGAAGAGCTTCTGTCGAATCGATTCGACGACGGGCGGAGGGCCACGGCGCACTGCAATGCCGTAACTCCTTGGAGTTGGAGATTTCCGGAAGCGCAAATAAAAGAAGCGATGTCTCTCTTTTTGCAGCGCGGTCGCGCGTTTGAAAGGAGGCATGAGGAGTCACCGGAAGAACCGTCGGCGGACGACGGGAGTTCGCGCTCGCGTCACCGAAGTTATTGGATTTCGCGTCCGTATAAATCTTCCAGGAGTGACGTAGAATTTTAAAATACGAGCGGTGCGCGCGCGCCAGTCCCGTGGCTGCCATATTAATTAAGCCTTTAGTCATTCCATCGCCATCCGCCGTTCCTTGAATATTTCGCACGCGCGGGCGCGCGTGAGAGAGCGGCCGAGAGCGCGCACGCGGTTCAGCCGCGGTTATTCCGCGGAAAGAACAATAAAGCTAATAACGAGCGGTTGAAAAGTTCAATTGGATATGCGCAGACGGTACAGTGACGTACAAGTTCACGCCCGTTTAGGCGGCTCGGCTCGCGACTTAGTACGGAGATAACATATATTCCGTTTTAATAAAACTATCGCGCGCGCAAGAGAGAGAGAGAGAGATAAAGAGAGAACCGCAGTGCCTTGTAATTGGGATCTTTTTTATGCGAGATAACCAGCGAAGGTTACGTATCTGTGGCGCGACAGTTTCTTCATCGGTTTCGTAACGGCGATGATTAAGCGCGTGCCGACAAAAATAGGCTTCTCCGTCGACAACAATGAGGACAATTTACATCGCCCATTACAAATGTGCCACTTTGGTGACGTAATTGTAACGGTCAAGTGTCCCGCATTTATGGCGACTGATATCGTTCCTTATCGCGCGCTCCGATCTCGTTTTAATTGTCATGTCGATATTGCACGCGAAATTGGCTGGAATATAGCCGATATTAATACACACGACGACACCGGTATCTAATTATAATCTCGGACGCACGTTCACCGCGAAGAGAGAAAAAAATGAGAGAACACGTCTAAGAGAGAGAGTCGAGATAGCGACACTTCGCACGCGAGCCATTAAAACAGATGTATCGCTCACCGTAATATTGCGTACAGGCTGTGAAACGGTGATTAAAGCGCGTGTATATAACGTTATTCGACATCGCACACGCGTGTTTATCGCCATTGACGTCTCTAAGCTACTCCGATTGGCTTTAACCCTTTGCCATCCATTGTTGCCTCGAGGCAACATTTGGTTCAAGTCGATACAGACATCAAACTAATTGATATTTTTCTTCACTGAATTGTCAGAGCTTCACGGAGAGATTAGCTTTCTTTTCTTCATATAAATTCTTTTCAATTTAATTTTTTATATTTTTAATAGCCCAGAAATATAGAATGTCAGTAAAAGTCTACCTTGCTAAGGAAGATAGTCAATTTCGCTAGTAAGCAACGTAGCAAGTATTTCACACACAAAAAACTATTTATCATTGCTAAGAAAAGAAGTTATTAAGTTTCCTTCTTTTAAGTAATAATTATTTTCAACAAAGAATATTTTCTTGATAATAATCTGCAAATATATTCATCACAAATTTGAGAAAGGCTCATTATCATGTATTCAAAGGAAAAACTTATTCTCTTTACAAGAATATCATAAAACTCTATCTAAGAAAGAGCTAGTTTGACTCTATGTCGTAAGTAAACCGAATTTTTGTTTTAATTTAATATTCTTGATTGAAATACTAAACTTACTAGAGTTTAGAGTATATTTTCAGAGTAAATTTAATGCTTATAATAAACTTATGAGAGATTTACAGATATATAAACTCATAAAATATTTGAAGCAAGTAACATTTGCTTGAATGCATTATGCATTTTCCGGTATGTAGTGATGCATTTTATATCCAAAACTGTAAATAGCATATATGAAATGAATTGTTGGCAACACTGTCGCTCATGATTTTGAACGGGATTTTTATCTTATTAACAGTTGTAACGATAAAAACCAATGAATTCTCGACACCCGCTGTCCATCCGAGGCTGACAGTTCTCCACAAAAAAGTGCAATTTATTAATATTGCACTTACTCATTACAAAAGTAGAGTGTACGGAATATTCTCGTGTATTATCACGATGTGTGAAAAATAGAAATGCATGTTATTATGCAAAATAGAGTTTACTGAAGGTAACGCATATCGAATTATCGAATTCTCCGAGGCCACATTTCCCCAATATAGTTGATAGGAAAATCATAGAAAAGAAAAATCAGACACACTATCCCGCCACACTGATAAGAATGATAATGAAGAAAACATTTTTTTGTAAATAGAATCGACTCGAAGGATTGTTAAAGTAGATACGTCGAAGTGTCGAGAGAATTATTGCACGTCGCGTTTCCACGATGCATTTGATTGAACCGAGACAGTTCGTCGAACGTAGTATCAATCCGATTGTTCGTCACGTCGAGAGATTATCAGCGAGGCAACGCTTCTCACGACCGTTTAAGAATCATCTGGATATCGAGCGCGTCGGGTATGCCGAGAATAACGAGTCCGATGCAGGTAATTTCGAAAACGTTTCAATCATTCGTCAGTCGAATGCAATTATGCAGTTTATCAGAGCCGCGGCCTTCTGGGCGATATCACCGGTCGGTCGGTCCGTCGATCGGTCGGTTGGTCAGGAGAAATATATTTTCACCAACATCCCTCTCTCCCTTGGCATTCACTCCGCGGTGATTGACGAGAGAACATTTCCGTACTTCGAAATATTAGTGAAGCGCGACTGGTGGCGGAAATAATACGATGTCCGTGAAATTAACAGAAAACATCTCGTCGACACGCCGAATGTGTATGTGTGTGTGTGCTGGCTACGCGAAACTCTTGCGCTCCCAGCGTTGCCATGATCACGTCGTTACGCAGGGGTGAAAGGTAAAATTCAGTTAAGCCTTTCCGAGTATGTCAGCGCAAACGACACCGGTGGGAGACGAATAACGACGAAACAAATATTCCGCGTCTCGACTTGGAGGAGAAACGGATTACGTACTTTTGTCGTGTTCCCGGACTATTTTTAATCCTACCGCAATTAGACACCTCGGAGTAATCTCTCTTTCTCTCTCTCTTCCTCTCTTATGTATGAGTTGAATGTATGGTATGAGATGAAAAAACACGATACTTCAATGTCAATGATAATCATGGGTACATTGAACGTATCGTATATCCATGTATGTACGATACGTGCGTTCTTTGACGAATGAAATGTAATAACAGAATATAGAATATCAATAATTGATTCCATTCGCGTCCTCTAATTGGGCATCATTCTTCAATGTTTATATGTACATGCATGAATGAATATAACACACAATCTCTTTCTTTTTCTCTTTTTCTTTCTCTTTCTCACACAATCTCTCTCTCTCTCTCTCTCTCTCTCTCTCTCTCTCTCTCTCTCTCTCTTTCTGAACTATTCTCGATCACATCGATCTTATGCCTCCATGACATATTAAAATCCTCCTTTGCATATTAAAATAATTAAGAGCATGTGAAAAAAGCTATTTTACCGTATATGGAAAATTTGCTCGGAATGTCGAGCCCTGAAAATTCGCGGCAAACTTTAACAGAACCCGAATCGAAATTTATTGCTATATATTAATTCAGCAAATCAAACTTGAAAAAAGGATGGAGAGAATGAAGAATCTGAAGATATAACACTAAGATATCGTACATAAAAAAAAATGTTACTGCTAAGATAAGCAACTATTCAGTTTACTTTCTTTTCTTTGAGCAATAGTAACCTTCAACAAAGAATATTTCTTTGGTAATTGTCTTAAAACATATACTGAGAAAAATTATCTAAATAAAAAATATTTATTCAGTGGCGGTACTATATATAATAACAGATATATTTACTTATTATATATTTACTTATATTCTAATATAAAATATTTTTCAAATAAAAAATATACATTTTTTTTTAATTTTAGCTTTTCATAAAAACACTTGTTTATCCTATTTAAATAACAGAATTAAGATTTCAGTAATTATGTTAGTAGGACCCACTGAATAAGTATTTTCTATTCTTTAGATATTTTTTTCTCTCAATGAATCACAAATTTGCGAAAAGATCATGTATTCAAAAGAAGATGTATGTGTGTATTCTCTTTATATATTCTCTCTCTTTATATATTCTCTTTACAAGAATACTATAAAACAGAAGAAAAGAGTTGTTTTGACATTATGTAGTAAGCATACCGAATTTTTGTTTTCATTAAATATTCTTGATTAAAATGCTAAGTTACTAGGATTTAAAGAATATATTTGGAAAAAATTTGATGCTTATGATAAATTTATGATAAATTTACGGAAATATAAGCTTGTGAAATATTTGAAACGAATAATATTGACTTGAATGCAGTATGTATAATATTTTCCTGTGTGTATATTATATTCCTGTGTACAAATTTTGTCTTTAATACCACGGTTAATAAAATGGATAATAATACCGCTGTT
>NW_022639540.1:172313-177315 GCF_010583005.1 Odontomachus brunneus
TATTCTCGATCACATCGATCTTATGCCTCCATGACATATTAAAATCCTCCTTTGCATATTAAAATAATTAAGAGCATGTGAAAAAAGCTATTTTACCGTATATGGAAAATTTGCTCGGAATGTCGAGCCCTGAAAATTCGCGGCAAACTTTAACAGAACCCGAATCGAAATTTATTGCTATATATTAATTCAGCAAATCAAACTTGAAAAAAGGATGGAGAGAATGAAGAATCTGAAGATATAACACTAAGATATCGTACATAAAAAAAAATGTTACTGCTAAGATAAGCAACTATTCAGTTTACTTTCTTTTCTTTGAGCAATAGTAACCTTCAACAAAGAATATTTCTTTGGTAATTGTCTTAAAACATATACTGAGAAAAATTATCTAAATAAAAAATATTTATTCAGTGGCGGTACTATATATAATAACAGATATATTTACTTATTATATATTTACTTATATTCTAATATAAAATATTTTTCAAATAAAAAATATACATTTTTTTTTAATTTTAGCTTTTCATAAAAACACTTGTTTATCCTATTTAAATAACAGAATTAAGATTTCAGTAATTATGTTAGTAGGACCCACTGAATAAGTATTTTCTATTCTTTAGATATTTTTTTCTCTCAATGAATCACAAATTTGCGAAAAGATCATGTATTCAAAAGAAGATGTATGTGTGTATTCTCTTTATATATTCTCTCTCTTTATATATTCTCTTTACAAGAATACTATAAAACAGAAGAAAAGAGTTGTTTTGACATTATGTAGTAAGCATACCGAATTTTTGTTTTCATTAAATATTCTTGATTAAAATGCTAAGTTACTAGGATTTAAAGAATATATTTGGAAAAAATTTGATGCTTATGATAAATTTATGATAAATTTACGGAAATATAAGCTTGTGAAATATTTGAAACGAATAATATTGACTTGAATGCAGTATGTATAATATTTTCCTGTGTGTATATTATATTCCTGTGTACAAATTTTGTCTTTAATACCACGGTTAATAAAATGGATAATAATACCGCTGTTTCTTCTATGTGTTGAGGCTTTGTTAAGACCATTTGTTAAGACTCGAGAATTACTTAAATAAGAATTGAATATCTCTCAATACTCTCCCCGCATTGAACTTTTATTCTTAATTTCGGAAAACAGTGTATCAATGATTTAACTTACTCAACTGCAGATAGAATATGTCTAGTTAACAATATTAAATGATCAAAATAAATAAATAATAGTATCAATGGGCACATAACAAAACAAATTTTCTATTTTTATTTTGTCTTTCCTATTCATATTTTTAAACTTTCCATCTATATTTTTTTATTAATGTTGGAGAAAGTTCGACAGGATTTCTCGTTCCGAAGGAGCGAGAAGCAAGGGGCTCTGTAGGAGCAGAAATAGCAGTTGTGTAAACATCAATGAGAATGTAAATTCGGTACAAAAACAAGGGCAAACAAAAGTGGAAAAAAGTCGTTGGCAAGTTCTCAGGATAAAATTGACATTATTAGAGAAACAAATATCAGCATTTGTAAGATTTAGGACGATAATTCGTAGCTGTAAATTATTTACGACCTTTGATTAAGAACACAATTAATTACAGATTTATGAGCCATTGTTCGACTGGATCGATATCTCTTGTTGAAATAAGTACAGCTTGGCAAATAATCAGAGATTCATGAGGTCATGATTATTTATCAAATGATGACGGTGCATGAGTGCAGACCTTAGAGAATAGATTCTAAATTTCGACCTGGATCGAATTCTCTTCCTGATGAGTTCGTCAATTGCCCGTTAAAATCGAAAACATTCGGTATATAAATAATCTCAGACGGCAATAAATAATTTCACACACCTGGAAATGTGTGATATATCTGTCCGCGTCCCGGCATACTGCACTCTTCGTTCTGGTTGCTCCGTGGTTCCAGGCACTCACTAGCATCAACACTCGCGCACGTTTTACAGCTCGACCGGAGAAACGTATGTTAACTAATGCGATGCCGACGACAGCCCGAATAAATATTTCAATGTAAAATATTTTGAGAGGAATTGCAAACAATACACCGTACATGTACTCCGCGTCGCGGTATGCGCGTCGCTCACCGATTCGAAGCGCAACTACCAGCCTACCGGCAGATACACGACAGGCGAGAGTATCAAAACAATGGGTACCCCTTCGAAAGGAGTAATGTCATCTCTCGCCAATCGCGAACTGTATCGTCCACTAATCAATGACGAGCACATTCCGTGGCGGCTCGAGTCGAAATTTTACTCCTACTTTCGATCTGAACTTTTTAACATTTGTATATTTTGAAGGATCAGTACAGAGAGAACGATTTGGTTGAATCAAACAAACACTTCTTTGGAATGGTCCAAACAAATTTTTTGATTGATCGAACAAAGTTTTGTTTGACGTAATAAAAATATTTAGTTACGGCTTAGTACTAACGAAATATTTTTGTTGCACGAAATATTTCAACTTTGTATTTTTATCAACTTTGTTCGGTCAAGCAAAAAATTTGTTTGGACCATTCCAAAGAAGCGTTTATTTGATTCAAATCGTTCTGTGTATATATTTAACACACATGAGAACTGAAGGGTCTCACTTTGCGGCTTCAAATGACAGAAAAGAAACAAAATACCATTTGTAGGTTTTAAAGGGGATTTTCTTAATCTTCTTGTCTTCTCGGCAACACTGTAGGTTAAATAGAATCACAAAAGGAGTTGATATAGGCTTCAAAATAGACAAATAGGATATTCTGATGATCAAGTAGGATCAAAATTTCGATTCGGGCGAAAAATCGCGACATCAACGCTTTCAAAATACTTCTCGCGGGACATTAAATTATCATACCATTTAATTATCCGAACAGTTGCACGCGCGATATATATCTGTAGTTTTTTTTTCGTGCAAGATTATTGAGTGTCTGGTCACGATAACAAGAGGACGGAATATAGGATGCAGGATGCAGCGGCAGTCGATTTGCAACCCCTTTTTACTTCTTTTGAATCTACAAATCCTATCTTACATTGAAAAAATATTGCAAACTTTACCTTAATATGAAAAAATCACAAAATTTTTCTAACCTAAGGGATTATACATAAATTATATAACTAAAATTACTATATATTTATTTAAAAATGGTATGTTTATGTTATACATGTTTGACCTTTTATTACGAAATTTGTTATTTTTATCGTATAACATCATTAATGTTTTTTATATTACATATCAGGTAGATCGACTCTCTCAAATTTATTATTTAATTTACTATTTTAATTTATTATTTAATAATTTTATACTACAATTTCAAAATATAGTCCAATTTTACGAAAAATATTGTAAAAAGAAATATAATTTCAACGTAACTTTAATTACAATATTTTCTCTATGTTTATTGCTAGATTTAATATCTGCTTATCGTACGTATTCTATCTGTAGTTGAATAAATTATTGTATAATTATATAATTTATATATATATAAATCCCTGAGGGTAATATGGCCAATTAGCTGTAAAATAATTTGCACGGAAAAATTTAAATCAGACTAGTGTGTTCTTCTTTACATCTTTTTAGAACACTTGATACAATTGCCGTTCTAAAATATTGCGTGCAACTCTCATTCTATGGAGGTTATGTTTTTTACGAAAGACGCTTCTTGCTGCGCTCTGGCAAGCTTGTTAGTGTTCTCATGTTTATTAATCTATAATATATTAATTGAATAATTCCTTAATACATAGTTGTCTGTCAATACTGCGAGCAAAAAAGTATTTTTTTTTGTAATTTGTGTTTTAAATAAATATAAGTTTTTTAAATAAATATTGTTCTTTTTGTTATAATCTTTTATTACTTCCATTACAAATTGCATTAATTATGATTAATGATTAAAAAATTCAATTTTAAAGAGATAGGGAAAGGTGGCCATATTATCTTCATATACTTTTAATATGACCAAAATGCCGTTTTTTGAAAATGAATTATTTTCTTATGGTTTGAATTAAATGCATTCTTTCATTATTTTTTCTTAATTATCAAAGGATCAAAGTAAACTGTGGCGCAAGCGGATTTTGAAAATTCGATAAGATAGTACCTGGAGAATTTTTCAAATCTTAGCAAGGTCATATTACCCTCAAGGATCTTATTTATATAAATTATTATATAATTATTATATAATTAATATATTTTTTATTCAAACAAAGAATAAAAAGAGATCAAATATAATTAAATGTATTATTGAGATGATCAAATCTTGAATAATTCTTAAGTCAAGCTTTCGTTAAACCTCAACAACAAACAGCGATGACCATTTTTAGCATCAAAGGACGATACACTTCTGCGATGTTGTGTTTCGAGATACTTCACTGATACTTTAAGTTCCATAATATCTGCAAGATTAGATAGAATGCAGAACCCAAATTTGACTCGGAAAATCGATTAAAATTCTCAAGGTGGCGTAAGTATTTACACTTAAACGAGTGTAATTTTAATTTTATATGACAATCTGCAAGCTCACGTCGTTTTGTTTGCAGCATGTTTAACAGTTCCTTCTCCTCAGAGATATGTCGCGTTTTAAACTTGCAAAATATTCTTCGATGTATTCCAAACAAACAAGATTCTCGTCACAGACTGCATTTTTCCCTCGAGCAGTATGCCGAGGATCGCTCTTTTACCGAGAGGGTGATTACGGTATGCCTTTTCCACCCATAACCAATTTCTTCCTCACTCGGCACACACATGGCCTCTTTCCCAGACGAAATTCGCAATCGATTAGCACAAAAACGCACTCCGTCCGCGGAACGCATTCACTCGAAAGGTCCTCCATCGTTCTGTCAGGTTTTGTCAGCGCGGAATACCAACGTCTGGAAGATGCACCGTGTGCCGATCGATTCCGATCTGCGAATTGCAGATTAAGTGCATACGCGACGTTTGCATCTCTCTCTCTCTCTCTCTCTCTCTCTCTCTCTCTCTCTCTCTCTCTCTCTCTCTCT
>NW_022639540.1:177759-182743 GCF_010583005.1 Odontomachus brunneus
TCTCTCTCTCTCTCTCTCTCTCTCTCTCTCTCTCTCTCTCTCTCTCTCTCTCTCTCTCTTTACTTCTTTTTTTTTCCTTGAGCACTTGGTCCGATAACCTTGCGAGATGAGACGCAGACGAAAAAAAGGGCGCGCGCGCCCGCGCTTGACAGCGATAACTTCATTGGCGGCTGAGAAACACGCGACAAAACTCGCAACGTTACGCGTTGATGTCCACTACGCGAGCTATTGCGCGTAACACTGAATGTTGTCACAACAGCTAGTTCTCTCCCATAATGTAAAGTTTCTACGTTTGTATTAAAGTCCAGGGACGTATCGCACCCCGGCTTTGTGCACCGCGGTAAGGCACTCTCTTTCGCGACAGGTCAAAGAAACTTCAGCGTGGAAGAGCCCAGCACCTGTGACGTCTCTGACGACCTTGAGTGCGAGCCTTCCTCCGCTTATGAATCGTGCTGTCTCGCTGTGCGAGAGACACCATTACCAGAATAAACACTAGACAATGCACTAGATTCACGCGCGAGCACTAGCCGTACCTAGCCCGCGGAAAGTCCGCGACGTTGCGTCTCGTTAACGCATTACACATACATTGAGAGAAAAATATTGTTACTTTCGACGTCAACTATACTCTTTTGTGATTTTAACCATAAAAATAGTTAGGCAAACCATTGTTTTAGTAAGTGTTATTAGAAAGATGGTTCTTCTAATTATTTTTCTGGTTAAAATCACAAAAAAGTATAGTTGACGCCAAAAGCAACTATATTTTTCTCTCAGTATATGTGAAAACGATCGAATGGCGCCCACTACTTCCGATTGTCGATGTGTACACTGTAATGAATCAAGATGCTGTGGATAAACTTGTGTTTTTCGATTCCCATGTTTTTTTTTTTTCTTTAACTCACGTTTTTCACGATGGTGCGATAATAATTACGCTCTGAACACGGAGAGAGACTACACTAAGAGGAAAAATAGAAATCTAAGAAATAGTAAATATTTTTTTTTTATGGATACACTAATTATTATTTTATGGGTACATATTTACTTATACCAATATTAGCTTAAACTATCTTGTTAGATCTAAAACATCTAAACTTAAATTGTCACAAACTGTCAAGAGAGTGAAAATAGAGAAAGAAAGTGGGATGTCCAGGTTTTCGTATTTTTCACAGAGTTTTAGATAGTAACTATGCAAAATTTAATCTCGATTAGTCAGCGAATTTAGAATTTAATAGAGAATGCACATTCTATTTTATATATGTGGATAAAATATTTAGATAAAAAATACACATTTTCTCTAAACCTTGAGGAAACCTTGAGGACGCGTTGCGCATAAGTGAATTTACTCGTACTTGAATCGACGTACGCACGCTTCCTGTCTTTTGTCTTTAGCTTTACATGAAAGCAATTTTTTACTCTATTCAAATAAAATAATTTTGGTTTAAATGAATATATTAGTATCCCCTCCTCTCTTTCTACACACACAGACACACACACACACACACGCACACCCCTAAGAAATATTTACTATTTTTTAGATATTTTTTTTTAGTATAGTGTGGTCTCTGTCGTCTAATGCCGAATATAACATTATATTATGAAAATCATGGGAATGGAAAATGCATTGCAAAATGAATAAATGCAAGAAAGATCACGCTTGTCATCATTGCGAATAAAAGTGGGAAAGAGAAAAAATATCTCGTGGGGAGACGAGGTCGGTGTAGGAATCGATGTATCTCCCGATATCTCTTTCTTGGCCTACATATGCGGGTTAAGCGGGTCAATCCTTCGTTTCCCAAAGCATGACTGATGCTATTCTAGAAGCACTGAGGAGCCAACAGTCCCGTACGCGTTGTGCAAATCGGTAAAGACGCTCGATAGTCGCGCACTTCTCATATTTCACAGATAGAATATCTCTCAGTTGCTTGATATAATATTATTCATTGCAATAGAAAGGCGCACCTGATATAGCGTTGCTAAAAATGTGCTCTGTAATTTCAGACCCACCAGTATTGTTCGAATTTAGTGATCAAATTTACTTTCGATCTGGCGACTTGACTTATTAAACGTGAGATGAAACATGCAGGAAAGCAGGTCCCTGTCGGCGCTAAATCAGGCGCAGCTTGGACATCCGTTCGTCATGAAAGTTCCGCGAATTGGTCAAGGTCGCGACTCTTGACCACGCCGTCTGCTCAAGGTTCGCCCGTTGATCTCGTAACGCAAAACGCAAAATGCAAAAAACCGCGTGGAAAAAAGTGAACGTGGCAATGTCCCTCCACGAGACAAAACACCGCCCACGAGCGGTCGTGCGAGTAGGTGAAGTCACGCGACGCTATGCTCCTCCATGAAATATAAAGTCACGATAGTAGAGAAAGGGGTAAAGGGTGAGAGGCAGAGGAGGAGAGAGAGAGAGAAAGGAAGAGAAAAGGCACGATGTGTAAGTACGCGCGTGAGGGGCAGAGGGGGACGAAACAAGAAAGAGAGAAAATAGGGGCGAAAGTATAGAGAAAGGGTTCAGTAGGGAAAGACAGAGATGGACGGACACAGAGATAGAGAGACAGCGGCACAACAGTCGCGCGTATCTACGTGGGTCATGGATAGAAAGAGACACGATACGCGATGCCGGGGCATGGTGAGAGCGAGAGGGAAATCGTAGAGCAAGACAGACTGATCGATCGGTGTAAAAGTAGACAGAGACAGGGTCAGACATTTTCCTAGATCGCGGTGTACGCTCGCGGTATAACATTCCGTACATACCGAGGGCATCAGCTGATCGGTAGACCTCACCCGGGTCACTCTGTTTCTGTAGAGTATTCTCTTGACGAATCTCTCCGTCTGCTGGTTCCACTTCATAAAGCTTACATATCCCAAGTAGAATCCGAACAGTACGAGCGCCTCGTACCAGTGTATGTGACTGTCACGGAAGAAGTAGATCAGGGTGAGCAGACTGACGCTGTAGAAGGTGCAGTCGCGGAACAGAGGCCACCATGTGAGCGACAGCACCGTACGCGAGAATATAGCGCACATGCCGATTACGAAGAGGATGTTGAAGACGGCGGAACCGACGATAGTGCCGATCCCGACGTCGTCAAACGACACGAACACGCCTATAATCGATGTAAAGAGTTCGGGCGCCGATCCACCGGCGGCCATGAAAGTGGCACCGGCTACATCGTCAGCGATTTCGAATTTCTCAATGATCACGTCCAATGACGGCACGAAGAATTCATCGCAGACGACTGCCAGCGCGACGAACATATACACAACGCCGAGTATGTGGAGTATCACGGCGCCACGACGCCGTTGGTCAGTGGTGAACAGATCGTCGGGGAAGAGCGGCCTCTTTTCCGTAGCGTTTTCATTAGTCCTATTGTGTCCGTCGTGGCCGGCGGCGTTGAAGCCGATGTTGCTATTATTGCGATCGTACACTGACACACCGTTGTCCAACCGCAACACGACCGGCAGGAGCGTGCTGGTGGTGTCAAGTGTAATCCGATTGTTCGGCACCGGCCTGTGGCCCCAGGACGACGAGGGGCCCATCGCGAGCGCCAAAACCGCGGAGAGCACAGTCACCACCGCCAATCGGCGCCTCCGTCTCCAACACGTACGTCGATCGCCACCCGTCGCGATCATCGTCGTCGTCGGCGGTGGTGCTGCTGTTGGTTCGCACCCTCGAGGACGTTCGCCGTCGTTAGCCAGGCCTCCGTCCTCCTCCTCCTCCTTCGCCTCCTTCTTCTTCTTCTCCGTCCTCCTCGGCGTCCTCCACCCTCTCCCTGCCCCCCTCCTCCCCCTCCTCTTCTTCCTCCTGCGCCAGCACCACCTCCAACTCTTCCACCACCTTCTTCTACGTGTCGTATCGTGCCGCGCCGCGGAGGGTATACGACAGGAGAGCTGTACTAAGGCTGGGTCATGCTGGAGCGTTGAGGAGCGGCTCCTTGCCGATGCCTCCCTCTGGAGATGGACCTACCTGCCTGCCTGACCGCGGTATCACTAGATATTCTCCTCCGGCTGTTTTCCTTCTGTCGTTTTGCCCGCACTGCGTCTTGCCCTCCGTCCCGACAAACTTCTCTTTCTCACTCTGGGATGTTCACGACGTTACAGACCGAGAAAGTTAGTCCGCGGCGCGTATTACGGTTGCTACTACTACTACTACCAACGCTGATATTGCTGCTACTACGAACAGGCTCGGGTATCCAATGCGACCGATATTCTCCTGCTTCCCGGCGTCGTCGTCGTCTTCGTCGTCGACGGGTTTGTCGTGATCGTTGTGGTTCTTGTCTTCGTCGTGGTGGTGTCAGTTGTGGTAGTTGTCGCCGTCGTGGTGGTGGTGGTGGTGGTGGTGGTGGTGGTCGTCGTCGTCGTCACTGTCGCCGTCGCCGTCGCCGTCGCCGTCGCCGTCGCCGTCGCCGTCGCCGTCGTCGCCGTCGTTGTCGTCGTCGTCGTCGTCGCCGTCGTCGTCGTCGTCGTCGTCGTCGCCGACGTCGTCGTGATCGCTAGGATGCGGTGGATGGTGCATATAACCCTGAATGGATATACAGGAGCAGCAGAACGGCGCTCCCGCCGCGATGCCCGCTCGCTGCATACTGGAACAACCCTGTTCCGTTCCGTTCCTCTCTCTCGCTTCACACTCTCCCCTTCTCTCGTCGCCGACGTCGCACCGACTCCCTCCTTCTGTCTCTTTCTCCCACCGTGTTCCCTCCTTCGGTCTCTTCTGTCCACCGCTGGGATCTCTCTCTTTCCCTCTTTCGAGCGTCTTCTATTCTCCGTCTCGGTCGCCGACGACTCCCCTTTCGATCCTCTTCGCTCGCTCTCTATCTCTCACTTGCACCTACTCGCATCTCTTTCGTCTATCGTCGGTCTTAGGGCGCCCAGCGCATTTGTCCTCGTTGCACCCAGCGATCGCCGGTGATTTTCTGTCTTCTTTTTCCATCAGGTGCCTCTCTCTCTCTCTCTCTCTCTCTCTCTCTCTCTCTCTCTCTCTCTCTCTCTC
>NW_022639540.1:183978-203288 GCF_010583005.1 Odontomachus brunneus
TCTCTCTCTCTCTCTCTCTCTCTCTCTCTCTCTCTCTCTCTCTCTCTCTTTCTCACCAGCAGTACCTAGTCTTCCGCGAGCAGAGGGAGAGAGAGGGAGAGAGACCGTTCTCTCTCTCTCTCTCTTTCGGTTTGCCGTTCGGCGTCCTCCACCCTGTGCTCTCCTCTCGTTTACCCTCGTCCTTTTCTCTCTCTTTCACCCCGACATCGTCTACCTCTATCCGCGACATCCTCTCCGTCCTCGTCTTCCGTGTGAGAGCTTTCCGTTTCCTCGCTTCTCGTTAGCCGTCACCCCGCGTTTCTCTCTTTTGCGCCACGACCCCCGTAGTGGCCCACCCAACCCCAACCCCGCCGAAATCGCGCACCCCCCCAGACCGTAGTCCATCTCGCTTCGCGACGTCCCGTCGCCCTGAATTCTTCTCTCTTCCACTCGCCGAGACACCCGCGCGTACCTCTCCCGCGTACTATACCGTCGTACTCTACCGTGGAGGTGGTAGGTCGTGGAGGTGGGAGCCTGCGCACGTGCGAGCACCCCTCGCCGGGCCTCCCGCTCGATATCGGAGAGTCGACTCTACAACTCCACGTTACGAATGTACATATAACGGGTGTCACCCGGATTCCAGCCGTCGTGCGACGTCCAGCGTACGCGCGCCTGTCTCCGCCAGTCGGCATCGACTACTCCTTCCCTTCAAGGAGCACGTTGCGGAGAAGAGACACGTCCCAGTGCCCGGGTGAGGACGCCGGCTATCCAGACAGGCGGACAGACCGGCAGACGGAGATGACTCGTTTGTCAGGTCAAACGGCGACTACGACAACGACGATACCAGACGAATCTATCTCTCACCAGACTCGAAAATCAGAATTGGTCGACGCGATATTTCCGGCGCGCGCCTGCCCTTTCACTCCAAAAGTCAGCCGGGGGCTTAAATAGCGAAATACCGGCGGAACCTATCGGCTGCGTTCGAGGACCTTGGGACAGTCTCGTTTGCCCTCGAAATAACTGCTCGAAATAATCGATGGCGCGCCATCGGCTGCTCTCGCTGCCTCTCGTCTCTTTCAGATTTATCTTCCGCGTCACCTTTTTTTCCACTGCGTCCGCTTAAAAGCTACTTGCCGTGTACTTTTGTCAGCGGGAGCATCAGACAGCTGGAATTTATCGAGAGATTTCTCCTATACTCTAATAACATCGGATACATGTCGTTCATGTTCTCTCCCTCGTGCATTCACTTCCGAGACATATATTGTCTCACCCTGGAAAACTCCATTTCCGGTGATTTCTTTGAAATGCTATTTCCAAGATGTTATGTAATGCCGCGCTGTTCCCGTTCAAGGTTAATCCATGGATAGAATTTATCTTCGCGGTTCATGAGCGCGATTTAGACGCGGTGAGTTTTGAGAGTAAGTACCGCCGATTGCAGCGGTTGGCCGATGATAGTGCCGACTTCAGGAGTACTTCGCCGATGATCAGTGAGTTTCATCACTGACCTTCATCTGTCTTATTTGATTGATTTTGACCAGTGCAAGTAAGGTTTCGCTCAATTCCGCAAAATACGCAATTACACAAAATCTGTAGTACACAAATTCGCAAAATACGCAATTACACAAAATCTGTAGTACACAAATTCGTTGTATACTGTATGAAATCCAACTTTCTGCGTTTGTGCTGATGGAATTAACGGGTCTCATGCAATTTGCGTGCGATGGTACTGTTTGCCTTTGCGAACCGCCTCTCAATAATGACGACCATCAATAGTCACTACTATTAACTGATTTTTAGCGAGATTTTACTGATTGCAGTGCTACTGAATCCTCGATTATAAGTATAAGCATTTCACAGAATAATACACTGATTGTACTTTAGAGAGAACGATTTCTTCGCCGGCACTTGACACATTGCAACACGTTAACTTGGTGGCTCGACTCGCGAATTAATTACCTTTGGCGCGGTTTTAGTTCAGAGTAGCTTCCCCAAGAAATCTTCAGAAACCATTGTCATGGAACATCAAGTCACACTCGCGTCACTTGTGTCTGACCAACGCCGGTGTGTGCGTGAACGTATTAATCAACACCACTAAGTATGTAGTAACTCTTTAAGCTCTTGAATGATCTTTAAGTACCAACAAACGACCGTTCCTCGCCTCCATCTAACCAACAATAAGTACTCGGATTACATTTTCCACTATTATTCCGCACAGTTTCCTTTAAGCTGTCGTAGCCACTTCCTAGCCGCCGAGTATCCTGCTTATTCTCAGTTTCTAGTCTAGAAAATATTCTCAAATAGGAACACTCCACAACACGCAACGTTTTCCCCAAAACTACGCAAACAAAGATCGCATAAACCTTGCGGATCCCATTCGCCTTCTCCTGTAAACCAATATAACCTAACAACAACACGATACAATCACAGCGAGCCACGGATATTGAAGGCGGATAAATCTCTATTATTCCTTTATCGTCTTTTCGCATTGACCGAAGAACGACTGGCCGATAAAGGCTTGTGAGTGGACTTCACGAGCTGTGTGCGAGCGAAAGAGACGATAGTTTCAATGTGCGTCAATCGCATTTCGCCGTACCAAATTTATCCTTTGTACAAGAATTTCTATTTATTTTGCATTGAAATAAAACATTTGCATTCCCTTTACAGAATGTTTCGTCCACGTGTTTCTCGTGATACCACTTCAGCTCTAGATTGCCAATGTTAATCGTTTGTTATGCAATGTTAATGCGATTGTGGGATAATTTTCACTCTTTTAATTGTTTTATTTTTTACTTATAACCTTTATGATTTCTAACCGACTTCAGAAAAAGAAGATTCTTAGTTTGTTCTGTATGTACGTTTGTTTGTTTTTTTTTTATATTCCGTTATAATTCGAGAACCATCAGAGCTATTGAGATGAAACTTTTTGTGACTTGTTTAGTACGTTATCTAGTTTAGTATGGTTCTTAAATTAGTCTCATTACTCGGATCTGTCCAGGTGGTCTGGGTAATTCCATTATTTTACTGAAAATTCGAGAACATCTAAAAATAAGAAGAAGCTTTTTCTCTTAAACAACTTCAAAACTAATTTTTAGTAAATAATTAGAAAATACAAAATTAAAAATTTGTTAACAAAAATGAATCTGTTTTCACACAAATCATCAAGAATCCTGAAAAGTATTAAATAATTTTGAATCAATATTCTTATGTATCTATACAGAGACAGTATTATAGTTTCTTTTTATAAAAATTGTCTTCAAATTTACTGTTTTTAGCAGGAATAGATTTAACTACGAAATTCTCTCCAATCTTATCCTAATATTCTGTACAATCTTATCCTAATATTCTAGCGCTTTTAGATGTCGGCGTAAAAGAGACAAATTAGGTTACCAACTATGCAACTGTAGGCATATAAATCATAAGTAAAGGCATGATCATTGACAGTCAGATTTTCGCGTGCCGACTTCTAATATCATTACAATATTAGAATAAGATTACAGATGCATGGAAATATTGATTCCAAATTATTGCATACTTTTTAGGACGTTTGAAGTTTTGTCGTTTCTTTTACAGGAAAAAATAAAGTAATGCCAATTACAAACATTTTCTCTATTAAATCACAGCAAGTGATTATTCCAAATGTAGGTCAAAATGGCTAACATTAGTAGTCTAGGGATAATTGGCAAAGGATGGCAGAGAACGAGCGCCACATCGTCAACGTAAATACGTGATCTTGCCAATTCCCGTGCGAATGTAGCGCGCGATTATATTCATTATCGTTATCTACGCGGAGCCGCGCTGTCAAACGTCACTTGAGGCGGTTACGGGACGCGCGCGGTGTGCGGGACGGGACATATTTCATGAAAGTTTAATACGAAACAACTACAAACTTAGAGCGGAGAAATTTCGATAATGCTTAGACGAGAAAGAAGCGCAAGTCACTTGTCCACGAAACCGGCAGCTCTGACATTGTCGTCGCACAAGTGGTTAGAGGGTGAGTATACGCGGGCGCGAAGCTTCTATTAACTACCGCTCTGTCACGCGTCGTCAGTCGTTTATTAATTGTGACGGAGCATATTTTCGACCGCAGCGATTCTCTCGGCGAGCACGAGAGGCCGAACGAGCCATGGGAGAAAGGGACGGAGGAAGGAAGGAAGGAGTTTTCGTGGGGAACTTTGTCCCGAGGCACGTGCGAATGTAACGCGGTCCGAGCCGGCACCCTCTCACGACCCCTTCACCCCACGAGCTTTATTCCCGCCAACGTCGCCCTTAGAGCCACTTCGTTATGCCCTGGAGGTCGTTACAGTTATTAGCGGCTGTCGACGGGACTTTCGAGCTTTCGTCTCGTCTACGAGCTTTTCGCTCGCGTCCGGCTTCTGGTCGGCCAGAAAGATCTCACGGGAAGGGGTACACAATTTGCGAACGTCATTTCACGCTCGACTCGACGTGCCAGAATACGGAAACTTGTTCCGAATCAGAGGTACTGAAGAAAGGATTTTGTTGTCGAAACGAAAATATGCATTAAATGGTACACCGAATCATAATTTGATTAAAATAGGATTAGCCAATGTTTGGCAATTGCAACTTCATTATCGCTCTCTTTCTCTCTTTACATCTTGCTTTCTCAATAATATATTTACATTATTTGATACAAATAAAAAACATGTAATGCCATTGTATGTACCAAACATTTTAATTCCAAATACAAAAATAACTTTTTCAGGAGAAAATTGCTCGCTGACATATTTAAATAATGCAGTATGCACTGAGAAAAAATATTCGGTATTTATAACTATTATCATATGAAAAAGAAATTACTATAAATTATGATAAAAAAAATAATTTTTTTTAAACTCGACTATAATATTAGTGATAATAACCTTATATATGCATAAAAGATTTGTGTTAATGTGATTAACCAAGTGTTTGGTAAAATATGAACGGGCCAAAAATTCCAGTTGAAATTACCAGAATTTTGCTCAAATTAATAAGATTCCTAGTTAGTCAGAAATCTTGTTTGGTTAAAGATTACTACCACCATTTTCGTGTTAGAACAACCAAAAAAATATGACTAGAGCCAAAAATAACTATAATTTTAGTTGGATCGACCATTTCTTTCTCTCAGTGTGAGTCATAGTTAGAGATTCTGTGAAAGGATGTCGTGTGAAAGCACCCATGTGTGCAATCGTTGCGTTAATTATGAAATAATGAAGGCGTGAAGGCGTTGGTCAAAGATTGCGCCGGATACTTGGCCGAAAGCCGAAAGATTTCGCGAGATTTCGTTCGTATTTAATTAGAACGTGTGTCCTCGCGATAGCTCCATCGGGAGCTTCATTTATTATCGCGCGCGCACGCGGCTCGAGCACGTCTGCACGGTTACTCTTCTGAATTTATCGCTTACCGGAGTATGGAAATATGGGATTCGGAATACGCGAGAGCTCTTGTAAGTATCATCGCGTTCGCACGTTGCGCGTCGATCGTTTATCCGCGGCTCTCCACGAATACGTATATATGCGCACGAGCTTTTAGCGTAACATCGTCCCTTTTATACATCGTACCTATTCGTACAAACTCATGTCCCGCATACAAAGTCCTCGGCGAGTCTCCCAAGATCGAGGACGCGTCGTGAAAAATTCCCGTTTCAATTCCTAATCTCGCTGTTCGACGATACTCGTGCGACCGGTCGACTCACGTTGCGTCTCAAGCAAAGGAGACATTAAAAGGACAGCATCCGTTCGCTTCATTCACCTCGTTAAAAAAATCGCATATCGTATAAGGACTGGAAAACTATGTCTCGATAAAGATAACACCTTTGAGTAATTTTAATCCTGTCGAGGATTTTCACACCCTCCGCGTGCAATTTTTGGGACATACAATACATACAGAAAAAATATCATTCTGCTAATAAGAAAAGCGATTACTCACACTAAGAAAAAGTATTTGAACATCTATATGAGGGATATCAAGTTTATTTTTGTAAAATTTCCGTGTTTGTTTATTTCTATAAATAAGCTTTACATCTTACAAATAAATTTCCAAATATTTTTCTCTCAATGCAATTTCCTTCTTTTAAATAATAACTATTTTTAATAAAACATACACATTGAAAAATATTTAAAAAATAAAAAATATTTATTTGGTACGTATATTAATAATGTATTTACTTAAATATAATTTCTTTTATTTAAATGAAATAAACTTTCATAGAAAATATAAGTATATAAATATTTTTATAATATATTTAGGAGTATCTTTTATTTCTCTTAGATGTTTTCTTCTCTCTTAGTGTATTTTTTTGATAATAGTCTGAAAATATACCCATCACAAATATGAGGGGAGCTCATTATCGTGTACTCAAAATTTATTCTCTTCACAAGAATATTACAAAGTCTATCTAAGACGTTAGGTTTTTAATTATAAAGTCTATCTAATAACGTTAGGTTCAACTCTATGTGGTGAGCAAACTAAATTCTTTATTTCAATCCAATATTCTTGATTAAAATGCTAAACTTACTAAAATTCAGAATGTATTTTGAGTAAATTTTCCATGCTTGTGATAAGCTTAGAGATAGAGATATGCACATATATACACTTATAAAAATACTCAAAATAATATTGATTTAAATGCAATATGTATGTTTTTCTTTGTGTGTACAATCTAGGTTTGTCAGACCCGGGCAACTTTCAGCTAGCCTAACTTTGTTGAAAATCAATATTTCTGGACACATTTTTGCAAAAATATAAAAAAGTCTCAAGCAAAAAGATAGCAGTGTAACAAAATCGAAATCTGCAAACAAATTTTACAACTTTCCTGAGCCTTTTACGAAAGTTGTTGAGCGATCGAATGTCCGTTCGGGCTTCACAGATTCATCATTGTACGCGAAGGGTTAACCTCGCTTACGGTCGGCCGACAATGAGCCCGAAACTCGACGCGTACGTAACATCGCGTATGTAGATAGGAGAATGCCGGTACATGCTACGTCACCCACGAAAGTTTCGACGTCTCTCCAACCGAAAGGTGGAACCAACCCCATTATCGAACGTCCTGCTACGCTGTCCCTCCCTCCTCTCTGCCGCCCCCCGCTCACGCTCCAGCCATCAGCCCTAGCTCCGTGCGCGCACCTAATGCAGCTACCCCAAAGAGTTTCGAACGTCTCTCGAGGTGGTAAATCACAAAGTGTATCATCTATCGGAGAATTCGCCCTTCGCCTCAGCGTCGGCGACTTGCCGTCAGAACGATCCACGATTACGTAACCTAGTGCTTTGGGGAAGGCAGGCAGGACCCGGTCTCTTTCTCTTTTTCCTTCTCTCGCATTCTCTCTCACTCTCCTTCCTATCGTTCTGTCTTACCCTTTCCTGCCACCCCTCGTTCTCTCTCCTTCCCCCTCTCTCTCTCTCTCTCTCTCTCTCTCATGCGACCGATAACAAACGCTGACCTAAATACGTTCCCGCCAAACCGTCGTAAATCGTAGCACCGCGACGTAAGGATACCCCCGCCCGAATCTCGTTCGCCTTCTTTTCGGTTTAATCTATTTTGCGCGATCTCCGCCACGGCCTACGAAAGGGGTTCTGTTATAGGCAGGCGGTACGAAAGGAAATCTTCCGGAGAGTCAATTAGGCCAACTTCGTGTACGGTGACGGTAACGCGAGGATAACGTCGCACGGTCGATGTTCTCGGTCGCTTCATCCGCTCTGCGTTCCTTTTGGGCGCTCACGCGTTTTAAGCGCTTATAAGCGTCACTCTATCTTTCTTCCGCGTCTAATGAACGATAAAAATAGAATGACGCTTACAACGCGTGAGCGCCCAAAAGGAACGCAACCTTTGTTTCATCCTTTCAACAGAGTACAATTGTTGATTCGCGCCAGCCACGAAGGAAATATTTTTTCGACCAGCTGGACGCGTACATCACGATTTGTGACTGTAACTGAACACTAGATATCGCGGGGCATTCGGGGTTTCTTTTTTCCTTCTTATGCCCTGCTCTCTCTCAATCTCTGTCTCTCTCTCTCTCTTGCTAGAATAACGTAATCTTTTATTCTTTCTTGGCGAAAAACGAGACTAACCGACCATGTCCAGCCACTTTCGTTTGCGTTTATGCTGGTCTGAGTTGTAAAGCGATTGGAAAATGGGCGGAAAACACGGGGAGAAAAGGGCTACGGATAGCGGACGTATGTGCGGGCCATTAGTCAAATTTTCCAGTTCGGAACACGACGTTCCAGGCACGGCACTGGCTTTGTTCCGAGTCGTCGTCGCGGCTGTGCACGGCACTGTGTGCAGCTACGTCAGGCACAGCCGCGTTTTCTCGCGTGTGCACCAGTAGCGCACATTTGGAGTGTAATTCTGAGGTGTACACGTCGTGGCTGTTTAAACAGTCTCAACATTGTCATAATCAAATTATTTTCTCGTTACCACGCAATCAGGATTCCAACATAATTTCTCGCTACCACACACGCTCTCGTTTTCACATATATAAATTTGTGTATTCATATGTGTACGACATATATTTCTTTCTTAAATTAACATTGGATTTAAGCTGATACTAAGTTTAGATCCGTTGGATCATTTTCACTCCTTGCGATCTTAATATTTTCAAACTCCTTCCTCATTACTCGTATCAGTCATGACTCCTGAACATGCTACAAACATAATCTATAAAATTTAGACATTTTGAACTGCAAATAAATTAAAACCTTTTTCACAATTTTTTCATACTTATAATTTCCTACAGCAAGATGCATCGCAATTATGTTTGCCCTCTGTAATTAGTACAAGAAGACTGGCGAATGGACACAGAATAAAATATAATCTTAATCAGGATTGACTAAAATCTCAAATAATAATAATAATGCTTTGTATACTATCCTTACATAACGTTGAGAATTAAATAAAGAATCAAAACGACTCTCTTTTGGTCATTTATCAAATATATAATTTATTACAATACCATCTATCTCTTCTGCTACTCTTTTAGCGTGTGTGTGTGGTCTACTTTAAACGTAATTAAAAGTCACGAGAGATTCTTTCTCCAAACCAGGGGAAACAGAAATGGCGAAGAAGAAGACCGTGAAGAAGTCAAGATGACTCCATCGGGCATTCTGGTGTTAGTAATTGAAGTATTTCTTTTTAAACTTGTGAGTAAACTCGACAACGATTTAAAGTCGGACTCAACGGCCCAAATTATCTCAGTGTTTCGGGTCCCCGAAGCCACGAAGCCAACATTGCCGTGCACGTGTCGTCGTAAGGGCGCGTGTGCCGGCCAGCTCGAGCGAGTAATGTCAGACGGAAAGCGCGCACGCGCCCTCGGAAACGTCGGAAAATTCTCCATTCTACGGTCACGCGTGTTTCAGAGCGGGTCACTCGGATTGTCGTCGTCGCATGGGTAGATCCCCGACGAAGATCGACGAGAAGAGGTTAAAGCGGCGGTTTAGCGTCATATTAAGGGTCGGCGGTAACGAAATTTATTGCGGCCAGACACGCACAGGACATTCGCCGAGGGGTGGTCCTTGTCTTATCTGGTCGCGCCGAAATGAATCGCCGTTTTGAAGTCTGGCCACCCTGCGACGCGCGTATCTTCGTCGTAGCGGTTCATCCGCCGCTGCGCTATATTAGAGGGATCGCGTAAACGAGAAAGAGAGAGAACTGAATTTTCCCGATAAATAACACGCAAGATGGACGCGTGTTGGAAATTAACGAACGGGAGCGAGCAGGCGTGAACAGAAGCCGGCCTTTCGCGTAATAATAACACCTTGTTCTTGTGTCCCGAGTATCTCCCACAAAGCTACGAGAAGAGACGAGTTCCAGCGCAGCGGTAGGAGCAGCGTCTCGAGACATGAGCACGCTGCCGCGCATCCAGCTCACGTTATAGTAAAGTACACAATCGATAATCACGATGCTCGATAATCGCAATAAAGACCGTAATCTGTCGGCCCCGCGCTGCCGTGGCTCAACTTTCGCCGGGAGGTGGAATGGCAGCTCCGGGAAAATTACGGGGATCGCGTAGCCCTCCGTCGACGGGGCCAGAGCAGTCGTGATCGCGGCCAATCGTACCGGAGGGACTTGGCGACCGGGAGAGAGACAAGGTGTCGTTCGTTCGGACATCGAACGGTGCCATCTCGCAGGCAAAGCCTTCTCGGCGAGGGAAAACCCTCGAGGGTGATGCTTTGTGGCCAAGCCTCGCTGGGAATTCCGCCAGATGCGCGAAGCAATCGGCTGGATGGTGCGCGTTGTATCTCGCCTCGTGTGTGTGCGTGTGTATGTTGCGTGTGCACCTGTGTGGGTCGCGTGGGCGAAGATTTTGGACGGGTGACACGCTTGCGCGCCCGCCAAGGGCGGCGCGAGAATCACGGACGATTATCTCTTTAATTTTCATCGCCGGGGTCGATCGCGTCGCGAATATTAATCGCACCTCACACCTTCACATTGCACGCACGTCTTCCACGCATCGGCGAGCTCGCCGATTGCGGCCAGCAATCTCGAGCAACGAACGCCTCCGCGCGTGTTTTAGTCATGCCGTCCTCCTTGTCCTTCCGATTTTCCGCGTCGAAGCAACTCGACTCCGCGACTCGACATGACACCTTTTCGCACGCGCACAGCAACACATCGAGCATCGTCCCGAACGTGTGTGGCCGATCCATGCCGAAAGTTCTTTCCCATCGTTCCGCGCAGGTAATCAATTATGTAGCGGCACGGAAATATTTGCGAGTCTCTCTTTCTCTCTCTCTCTCTCTCTCTCTCTCTCTCTCTCTCTCTCTCTTTCTCTCTCCCTCTCTCTACCTCGACAGCGTGACCTCAACTTCGCGTTCGCACGCGAGTCGATATTTGTCAACTGAAATAAACAGTACTTTACAAAATTGTTTAGATATTGGTAATCGATGCTTCATTAATGCGACCGTGGAGAAATACACCGCGAATGGCGAGAGCGCGCGAGTCGATTAAAACCAATACGTGTACAACAGCAGCTCGCTGCCGGGTCGGCGCAAATTTCGTCTCCTGAACGTCCCCATTATCCCTTCGTCCCTATTCTCGCCCGAAAGTATCCGCCGTATTGGATTACACGACGTGAATTACCGCAGGACCAAGCATCCGCGGCAAGAGCTTATATCCGCATAATTTACGCGGAGTCGCGATATAAGCAGGCCGTTATCCGTGGATCGTTATCATTTCCTAATGCGGTTCTATTTGCGGTAAACACTGTTCTATGTATATCGATCAGCCTCGTCGATAGCGCTTAAGATCCGACGTTGTTCAGAGCTCGCTCGCGCGTGAAAGAAAACAACCACGGAAGAGAATTACAATGAATAAGGAAAATGTTTTTGTACACGGTGAAAAACGTGTGATCCTAACAAAAATCTTTGTGTTAAACTTTCGACATTCCCTCGTGTGTTAACTTGACATATTGTCGTTGTGTTGTATCGACCATTTCGTGATGAATTCGCCGTTTCTAAATGTTAAAGTGACACAATTTACATGTGACGCGTACATTATCGGTGACATTTTCTATGTGTAAAGTGCACAGTTATTTGTTAACATATTTGCCTTGTGTTAAGTTAACACAGAAACTAGAGTGCAGAATTGAGACATACGGAAAATGTGTCAAACTTAATAAAACATTTTTTGGAGCGTATCTAACCCTGGACATTCTTACACGGTAAAAAACATTTTTTACTTATAAAATCGATCCAAACAAAAAAACACACACGCAACACACAACATATAGAAATCTTTGTGTTAAATTTTTAACATTCCCGTGTGTCAATTTGACATATTGTCGTTGTGTTATATTAATTATTTTGCATAAGAGTTCACATTCACCACTTCTAAGTGTTACAATATTTATTGAGGACATATCCATATACTAATTTAACAAATTGTCGTGTTATTTTATCTATTCTGCATTGAGTTCATATTTGCCATTTCTAAAATAATACGATGCATATGCAAATGTTATACATATTTGTTTTATCATTTGTTAACCTATTTGCTTTGTGTTAAATTAATACAAAAGATCAAGTGAACAAGTCGGGCGACATGTGCGATGTGTTATTGAATTCATCACAAAATTTCGTGCAGTATACATTACACTCCAATTTAGACAACGAAGTCTCTCTGCTGTGCGCCCGCGAATAGCTACCTTCAATCGACACGACCAATAATTGTCTATCGATTCGCGCGATACGTAAGCGCGTAACACGCATATTTCACCTCGACGGATTTTTAATTTCGTCAGTTTGTTTATTTGCCGCTGTTATTCGATCGGATCGGAAAAAAGTGGAATTACATCGAGTGTTTTTTGTAGTATCGCCGATGAAGAGCTTTTATATATCTCCGCTTGGAAAATATCAAACAAACGAACAAATGTCGAGCGCGCCGTGCGCTGCGTATCACTTAAGTAACAAATATCTCGAGCGAAAGTTCGTGGCGTTGTCAAATAGCTTTCGATCCCGCGTTCTCTCGGCGAGCCAGACACGATACTGAGGACGACCGCCGATAAAGTCATCGCCGGGCTGCTTGAGCCAAGTCAAGTCAAGTGCTCTCTCGCCATGACCAATGACTGCAAAAGTATCAGTCCTGCCGTTCAACCGGCGATCAATGACGCTTATTACCCACCATCGCCGGCGTCACGTTTCCCTCGAGTACTAACCAACTGACGGCCGGTTGATAAAGCCGAGTGTGGCTTGCGCGACGAGCTTGAAAGCTTCCTTCGCGCGGTAAGCACCGCGGCTGCGTCAGCGGTGTTTACCGGCGGTGGAAAATAGACCTCGATAACGTGGCACGCGCGTTCATGTCGCCCTGTATTTTCTGGCCACGTCCTCTACGACAAATCAATTTCGAGATATGAGTATGAGGCACGTTTCTCAGGCGTGCTGTATGTGCACATATGGGCGAGATTCGCGCGTGATCACGAGAACGGCGAAATTGCGCATTGTGCACTTGTCACATGCGTCTAAAACTAATAATCATTATCATCTTGACGTAGCGCAATAACTAGCGCAGTGCTGCGACGTCGTTGTCGCACGGGGAACCTCTTTTATCAACGCGACGCGTCAATCATTCTTCCCGTCCCTCCTCTCCTCCCAGTTCTCGTTTCATCAATTAATTAACAGCGAGCCGTCGGCGTCTGTATATTTACGAAGCACGCGTGGATTAAAGCATTCCTCGCTATACGTTACAACGCGCTTTTCTGATGGCCGGAGCTCGGTATAGTCACAGGTGTATAGTCTCGTGTTTGTACAATCCAAGAAAATATACAGAGTACGAGTGCATACAGGAAAATGATGGCGGGAAGTTAACTGCGGTTAATAGACTAACAGTTACGTTGTATGCTTACTCTCCGAACTCTTTTTCTACTATTCTTTTTATTTTATCTCATTTCATCGAAGTGCATTTCACGTTTTATAAAATACGCGTCCTATTCTGAGAAAAAAATGTTTGGTATTTGTAAGAATAATCACACAGTGAAATAATTACTGTAAATTGTGTGTAGCTAAAAAAATCATCTCTTTAATAAATTCTAAAGTTGGTGATAATAACTTTATATGCATGTTACTATATTATCATTTTACTACAAAAGATATATTGGAGTCAAAACTAACTGTAATTTCAATTAGGTCAACCATATTTGCTTACAGTGCTAGAGAATCTTTAAATAGAATTTTAACGTATATTTCATATAAACATATTTCGTAATTGTATTAAAATCGATCTGTGTAGAAAAATGTTTGAGTTAAATTTTTAATACACCCGTGTTTTAATTTAAATTATTATCGCTGCATTATTTTGACTATTCTGGCTTAACTTCATGTTGGACATTTATAAATGTTAAGATACAGTTTATACATAAATTAATGAATTTCTAACATATTTTATATGTAAAATATACAAATAAGTTTATTAACGTGTATTTATTTTATATACAAAACAAAAATTAGAGTCAATTGTGTTAAATTCAACACGAATTTTTTTGCAGTGTACACAGAAAAAAGAATATTCTTGCGTCATAATATTTTTATTTTTAGTATGTAAATCTTCATATAAGATCACATAACGTTAAATGAAGATAACTTGCTCGCATCAATATATTTTATATAAGAGATTTAATAAAAAAATATACTCTTATTATTCAAAAATAATTTTTATAAAGGGAAAGCACAAGATATTAGTTTGAGAAAATGATGTTCTTATATTTGCCGCAAGAAGACATTATTATCATCAAAATAATCATATCGTATTTATGTTACTTCTTATAAAACTATGTTTTATTACTATTATTATACTATTATTAATATTATACTATTATTATAATATTCAAATAAAATTATAACATTATTAAAATTCGAGACTTAAGAATTAGATACCGTTACTTACATATGAAACAATGATTGTTAATTTGAATATATTAGTTTTGAGTGGATACTAATTTTTCCCGTGTAGTAATTTAAGTGTTGAGAAAAAAAGATTCTTAGGAAAATATAGAAATTTAAGCAAGTTTCATTAAACAAAGTTCATTGAACTACAAAAGGGAAGGGGAAAAGAGAGAGAGGAGATGGAGACAGAGTTCCAGTTACTTAAGGGAATTAATTTTGGCGCCGACCAAAGGACACCTCGACAGTGGTGCGAGACGCCATCGAAGTTGCCCGTTTAAAAAGAGCGTCTTCCCTTAAACACAAACATATAAACTCGGTAAAAGTCCGCCCGTTCGCGACAGGCGCGTTAAAAGCGTTTTATACGACATAAGAAACGCAAGGCGGCGGGACACCTCACCGAAATAAAATTTCGTGAGCGCGGTAAGTGAATCGCACGTGCGCGCACACGTTGCGCTCGTTTAAAAAGAGCCGGGGCCGGATAGGCCACGGACGAGGGCATTGTGCGCGCGTATGCGTGCGTGCGTGCGTACTCTCAGAATGACTCATAAATAGTTTATTTTCGTACTGGCTGGGGAATCGTTAGTCTTGGCGGCCAAAGCTGCCGTCTTCGGGAGGCGCTATTTCCTCGCCGGTTCCTTCGCTTCTCGCGCGAACGGAGAACGCGATGGACGCGGTGCGCAGCGTGAAACAAGGGCTTCGAAGTCCGTATTAACATTTCAAAGGACGCGCAAGTAATAAATCCAGCGTGCCGGGCGCGCGGGGCTGCGGATTCCGCAGTAGTGTATAATACACGTACGTGGGCAAAAGGTGCGACCATAATTGCACCGTCGTTCCATAGTTGCCCCGAGCACGCAGTGACGTTGTCGTTGATGCCTGGGCTAGTCGTTAATTGAAATTATATTCAGTTACCGGCGCGATTAATATTGATGGCCGTTTGTGACGCATTTAATTATTGCGTGTATGTGAATATTTAGAATAATATGTGTGCGAGAGGACGGCGATGAGCCGGCACGTTAATGTACACGATGACATACTTGTGCTGTCGCTCGAAAAATGACGTGACATTCCAGTGAGATGAAATGTTTCATTAAAGCAAGTGCCGCATTGTTGCAATCGGCGTCAACATGACAAGTACGCCGAAATATCCTAACATCCGCCGCTCGTCTCCACACCGAATCCATCCCCGGCAGAACACGGGGTCGTAATACGACCAACGACGTGTATATATAGACCACACATCGAGAGATATCATTCTACTGCTAAGAAAAGCGATTACTTAGTTTATTTCTAAGTAATAGTTATCTTCAACAAAGAATATTGATGAGTATATTATAAGATATATATTATATAATGAGTATATTATATATAAAATATATTCATCAAGAATTTGCGAAAAACTCATTATCATATACTCAAAAGAAAAGTTTATTTTTTTACTAGAATATTATACAATTTTGTCGAAAAAAAACCTCGGGTAGCAGATTGAAAAAGTTTTGGGGCTATTTTTTTCTCACTCTAACTTAAAACGTCATATTCCATATACGAAAAAAAATCTTGCAATGGTTAACAACTTAATTGAGCGTTTCAGCACAATATTTGATAATAATAATATTTGATTAATATAAGTTCATCATAAGCATCAAATTTATTCAAAGTTCTGAATTCATACATTCAGTACATTCTGAGTTGTAGTGCGTTTTTCGTTTAAACCAAAAATAAAAAAATATAAAATATAAAGCAAATATTTAATTTGCTTAGAGCACTTAGGTAAATTGAATTTATTTTATATTTTAATATTTTTGGTTTAAATGAAAAACGCACTAAAATTCAGAATGTACTTTGAATAAATTTGATGCTAATGATGAACTTATATCAATCAAATATTATGCAAATATCATTATCAAATATTATGCTGAAATCAAATTGTTAACTATAGCAAGACTTTTTTTCATATATGGAATATGACGTTCTAAGTTCGAGTGAGAAAGGGATAGCCCCAAAATTTTTTCATTCTGCTCTCTCACTCCGTGTTCCAAACTACATGTTAACTTCACCTCTACTACAGCAAAGGTATACGAATACTTGATCTACGTATATATATCGTTGGAAACATGGTTTAACACTGAAATGAATTGAGCCCTGATTCAGGAGCGTCGCGCGACTGTCACGACACAATGCGCTTCTTCGTCAAACGCTAATTAAATGTGCTTCTGAACGCGAAAACGAAATCGATGGCGCGGTGTGTCTGCCGGTTCGTTAGTTGTCAACTTCCGGGCAATGGGAAAAGATAGTCACGATGTGGCCTACCAGAAAACAGCGCTGCCGATGTCCGACTCGTGTCTTTGATGTTCTCGTTCAATCGGCACGCACAATTGAAAACTGTATTGCACAAAGGGAATTCGATTAACCACGGTCGTAGCCGTACTTCATCCGAACGACATCGTCCATTGTCGGACGAGAATTCTGTTATATCAGTCTCTTGACAAGCATCGGATTTCGATCGCGCCGTTCAGAATAATCATTCATAGAGCGGGACTGCGATGTTCGTTGGAGATATTCGTCGTCGTATGTATACGCGGAATCAAAAAGCCATCACGCTCGATAAAAGAGCCAATCGCGATTCGAAGCGACTAATGCTGCAATTCTAAACAGAATCGTAAGATTTGTAACTTGCTCTCGTAAAATTCGTAAGAACTTATGAGTAGATCTACACAATTCCATACGTACCGTACATCATTCGATCACTCGTAAGTATCTACGATTTCACGTAATTTACGATATTTGCAAATGATCGTACAACGTATGGCACGCATAGAATTGTAGATCTATTCCTAAGTTCTTACGAATTTTACGAGGACAAATTGCGAGACTTATGATTCTGTTTAGAGTTGCAGCATAACTTGGGAATAACAAGATGGGATATGAGCGCATCCCAAACAATACACATTGTGTTTAATAACGTTGGCAACATTGATAAGTATAACTTCAAGTCTTCAGTTTCGAATTACCATCTTGGTTCTCAAGAAGTCGTTATCCTCTTCCATCTCGTGGGCTCTCGCAGGTCGCAGATAAGTAGTAGTAGCTTATGTTGATATATTCATAACTTCAAAGTTTGTGATCAATTAGCCATTGTAATTTTTGCAATTATCACTTTTGCAATTATCAATTTTTGCTTTGTCAAACATTCACTTTTGTCTTTTTATATCAAAAGAAGAGAAGAAAATTCACAAGACTAAAAATTCAAGTTTGTAAGTCTGAGAATTATAACGTTTTGCTCATGTAATGACTATAAAGTTGTGTTTTTAATAATATATATATTTAATAATATTTGATATTCTAATTACTTAGTTTTAATTACTTGGACACAGCAGAAGGCTAAAGTTTAAATTTTAATGACTGCATAAATCTTAATAGCTGAAAGAAAATTGTAGAATACGACTATACTTCACCTTGTCTTTAACGTCCTAGAAATCGGGTCTTGTCATTACCGGGTTAATATCGCTTATTTTCTACCTCGGATACGTCGCAACGGAGAGCCGAGTGCGATTCGAGAGATATTTTCATCACATTTCTTTTTGCCCAGCTTACTTGACAGAGAAATACGTTCATTAATGCAAGTGTCCGTACGAGGATCGTATGAATAACATTAAAATGTATATGATAATATTCACGGTGCTCGAGATAACGCGAAGATTACTGCGGGTGTTTTAAGTCGCGGCATATGCACATAGCAGCATGCGTGCAATCGCAAAACATCATCCCAGTCCAGTGCTTTACACTCGTGTCATAGTTCGCAAACCAGCGAGCAACGGAAGGAATCAGAGCGATTTTAATTTGCATATTTTACAAATGCAGAAACAAGTCGGTCGGGCAGCACGCAACGGAATTTTTTCCCCGGCGCTGTGAGATTGGACAGGGCGAAAGAAAAACGGGAGAGACAGGAAGCGTGGGGGAGGACGAGAGGACGAAAGGACGAAAACGATAAAATTTTCCCGCAGCGTTCTGACATTTTTAACTTCGTCCGGGGCCGCTCGCGAGATCGAAATATTAAGCGTAACCTAATAAGTAAGTTTTCTAATTAAGCTGAAAAAACCCTTCGTCCTTGTCCCAACTTCGACGCGGCTTGGTCCCCACGGAGAAAGTTCCCCGTCGCTCTTCGACACGCTTCAAACTGTTGCCCTTTGGCAGTTCGAGTGTTATTAAGGAACAAAACGAAGGAATGCGTGAACGAACGCAATTTCGATATCGCGTCGCGCGACCTTGCCAGACCGCCGTCGTTAAGGAAAATAATTACGCCCACCTGAGGGTATATAGCCTTGAGCCTGTTTAAACGCAGTTCATACGTTTCCTCCCCTGTTTCTTGGCTTGCACGCGGAATGCATATGAAGCACGTCTTAAATCGTCGACGCGCGGGATGCAACAGCTGTTCCCACCATTGCGTCGTACATACGCTCAGCTCATATCGCTCACCCAAATATCGAGGAACGAGCGTTCCATTATGTGACACACTGCCGCATAAACGATACGCTCTGTCTGTCCACATTCGTGTTGAATTTTTGTTCAGTTCATATTCCCGCCCTTAATAATTTTGCGAGACGAGCGAGCGAGATGAGTGTGCATCCGCCGCTGGAAACTGTATAATATTATCATTGACTTTTTCTACTTACATCGAGTACACGCTCTCGTATACTTATCCGCGCAATACTGGAGATAAGTAGTATTGCTGTATTGACTTTTCAAACTTGTATTTAAGTAGCAACGGTATCGTCAAGTTTGATACATTATTACGATCGTGTCGCGCTCAGTAATCTTTTTAATGAAATGGCGAGTACTTTATTAAAAAACTATATGGAACTCACGTTATTAAAGCAAACTTCAAAAATTCCCCCGAGGAATTCCTGTTTCATAATTTAAAATGTTTCGAAGATATCTCTCACACACAGAGAAGTTATCGAGAGAAGAAGAGAGAG
>NW_022639540.1:203298-209050 GCF_010583005.1 Odontomachus brunneus
ATTTCACGATGGAACTCTGTCCTTTAATACTATATGCTAAGATATGCTAAGGCAAAAAACCAAGTAAAAAATTTCCAACGAAAACACATGCCAGAAATTAGACAGTTTGTACTATTTAGATTTTATTAGACGGTAATTGTAAAACGACTGAGTAAGCATATCAGGTTGACATGAAACTGGTTAATGTCTCTTGGTCAGTTATTGGCCAGAAAAAATAGTAATTGAAAGTAAACCTGCAATCATCTCAATAATGATTGAATTGGCCAGTTTCTGACTAGTTTTTTCTAGAAGTGTTTCTACTTAGGTAATACCTTGCGACACAATTAACAGATATTGACAGACTACATACACACAGTGTGTACAAAGGCGTGTACAAGCTCGCGATATTGCATCATTATAGCTGGAGCCTTGACGCGTAACTTCGTGGAACCCGATTGGACTTTGGCGTAGAAGGTAATCTTTGAGAAGCCACGCGGCATTTCGCGAAGCCAACAAGTGTGTTCCCGCGAAGATATTAAATTCCGCGCGCCTACTCCGTCGCCAAGGAAGTCGTCGTAAGCAAAGATACGGGCCGGGCGACTCTCATTCTCGTTATACGCGTGTAAAATTGATAGGTAGACGGTTCTCTGTCTCTCGGCGAAACGCCGGCCGATTTTCGATTGCGTTCCGAGCCGGCGCGGCGCAAGTAACGTTTCAACACGTCCTCCTTCCGTTTCACCTATGACCGCGGGCACAGAACAGCGGCGCGGATCAGTGTTCGGCGTCTAAAAAACGAATCTAAAAAATTGAATTCGGACGAGAAAGCAATTACAGTGGACTCGAATTTAAAGCTGCGCGGTGGCCACGGCCGGCCGGTTTTTTCCCATTAATCCATCCAATATCGGACGTCAAGCCGCTTCTCTATGGAAACATCATTTAACAGCGCAGATTTCGAACAAACAAGCAGATTCCAGTTCCGTCTCGCTATCATTCCACCGTCGGGCTTTTGTGCGCGCCGGTGTGCGCGTTCGCGCGAGTGCATCCGCGCGTTTCGTCTGTGCCTTTTCCGCTAGTAACGTGCGCGAAACCAACTCTGCCTGCAGCAGCGGCGGCGGCAGCGGTGACGGCCACCCCATATCCATCCCGTCGTCGCCCTCTCTTCGCCGGTTCCCTCGATTGTATCGATCATCGATGGAGTGAGGGTGCACGTCGAAAACGACGACTGGTTACTCGAGCGCATCGTATCGCCACGTCAATGGCGACTCACGTTCGCGTTGAGATCGCACTTGCACCTGCACGATATTTACGTACGCACGCACGTCGTGAACGCTTTCGCACACACGATTACGAGTGTATCGTAACTAACTTTCTCTTCTCTCCTCCTCCCTCCTGGATCCGCGAAACAGTTGTTGGCCAGCAAGTTTGGAGCGGCGTTTCGACACCGCCCTTTCCGCTCGTCGACATCGGCGCGGGCATCGAGCGCTAATAAGTAGCGCGTAATAACTCGCCCGAGTGGAACGATAATGGGCTGTGTTCATCTGCGAGTTGCACACGATCGCGTGTTAGCCCTTACCCCGGCCAATCAAACGCCCCGAAATGCTGTCGTTCAATTCCTGAGCAGAAAATAAGTCAGGATGCAGTCAGTGACTGGCCAGGAATTTTTGTTACTCTGTCCAGTATTCGTCCAGTATTGCTGTCTAAATCCTAATCAATTTGGTTGTTTCGATTTAGACAATTGGATGTTTGACAGTTGGATGTTGCGAATTAGACACAATGAAACTAACTACTTTCTAGATATTCATCATCAATTTCTAAGTAGTTTCTAGTCAATTCTTGTATTTTTATTTTCAAATTCTTATCTTCTTTTTCACTGCTAACACAACGTTAAACATTTTGGTCGTTTCCCAACCCTATTCAATAAGATAATTTATTTCAAACAAAAATTCAACAAATTTCTAATTAACCATTGAATTTCGGTGAAAAATAACTATTGAAAAATAATTGAAACATTTAGCGTTATATTAGCCTTTAAAATATGTATTTTACGCGCAAACGTTAAATATTTATACATACACATACATTTACATGCACATCAAGAGATGCGATAGCCGTTCTATATTCTTTTACCTCTATTTATATATAAATATTTTCTTCTCATTTCCGTGTTTGTTATGATGGTCATTTATAAAAAGCATTTAGTGAAACCAAAAGCTATAGTATTAATTTCACGCTACTTTATCGCAACTTTACTACAGTGAATGTCTAAAAATTATTAACCAGGATATTATCAGTTTTATAAATAGACGCAAACTAGCTATTATTTACTAATTAGTTTATTCTGATTGATATCTGTCTAATTTTTTATCAGAAAATGAAGATTAGGATGTGCGAGTTTTGACTATAATCTGATTATCAGTGTGACATTGATGATAGTTTAACACTGTCAAACATAATTATCCTTCCACGATTTAAAAATTGAATTTCACAATAGATATCCGCGCGAATGGCTTTTATAAGGTTTTATTTCTCTCACATTAGTTGTATACTCTAGCAGAGCTTGTTTATATATCTCACTATCGATCAGTTATTAATCTGTTTGGCTAACTTCTGTATAGCTTTGATTCAGAAAGTATTTGACTTTTTTATTCAGTCGTTTAACAGATACTGTTTGAGAATGCCTATACCATAAGAACTGGTTAGTTTCTCGTGTGACCAGCTTTTTTACCGAAAATTTGTCCGCTCGGGGTTCATTCGTTTCCCTTGATCCTCTGGAAATCTCTCCTTTTCGTTAGGGAAACAGCTTCTCACCGCGATAAGAGCCGGTATATTGTGTACGCAGGGATTAAGAGGGTAGTCTCGTTGACTCTCGCCTTTGCCGAAAAGCTCGGTCGAAAGAACTCAGGCGTCTACGTATCGCGCTTAGATGGGTGCTCTTTCGATAAATCGAGCAAAATAACTAAAATACGGCGTTAACGGCAGATTAAGTCGATTATATTCCGCGGGCGTTCGAGTTTTCGACCGGTTTCGTCCCCTCCGCGAGCTCATGTTAAATTATTAAAACCGTATATTAACGGCCGAAATTATGCGTCCCTGATTTATTCGGAGATAAAGGGCGTGCTTGAATTTTACGCGCTGCCACGGTAATATTCTTAAGAATATTAGGCGCTATTAAGAGCGCCGCCGTGAATCACCGGCGCGGCATGTTAACGACAGAAATTATGTGATGTTGATTTATCCCGCAGGGTGGGGGATATTTTTGAAGTTCGGCAGTGAGACGCGCAAACATCGGCCCTTAGACAAACAACATGACACATATCGATATTGAGTGTAGTTGTGTATCGAGTGAGATTCGCGTAATATCGCCCGACGTGCCTTTTATTTTCACTTCGCCCGACATGGCTTCTCTCTCTCTCTCTCTCTCTCTCTCTATCTCTCCCTCTTTCTTTTTCTCTTCCTCTCGTCCTCTCCCTTGCAATTCTCAATAGACGCGCTGCTATCTACCGCTGCGTGTACTACGCGCACCGCCGCAGCACAGAGACAGGAATTACGGAATGGAAACGTACGTCCGCTACGATTCCTTAATCTTGAATCAAAATGAATAACAATGGAGGCAGCGATTCGTTCGGGAATCGTCGACATGGCGACACGAGATGCCGCTGCATCTTTTAACGTACCTATCGGGAAAGTGCGCGAAGCGAAAGGACAAACTGTGTTGTCGTTCCGTTAGAAAAATACGTCCTTCTTTCTTTCTCTCTCTTTCTCTCCCTCCCTATTTGAGTTGCTTTTCATTCGAGAAAGTACCGTCCGGATCTCCGATCGAACGCGTCCGAATGAAGCGTGCATTCGTAAAAAGTAATTATGCAAACGCGCGCTCGTCCCTAAAGCGAGATCGGATGGACTCTTTGGAATCGAGCGGCGGCACCGAGTTGCGGAAGAAGCGACAAAGGATCGTCGGCCATATGTCGCGAAAGGCCGTGTATTTACACGGCGCGTCGGCACAAAGAGCCTCCCCCACGCAACACAGGACGTGCAATATCGTGTAATTAAACGGCAACGAAGGCCACGAGAATTTTTCAACTAGATTCCGCCATATGATAACTTTCCGTTCTAATTCTAGTCGCGGTTATATCGCGCTCGAGCGAATTCATCGCGGCGCGTCACGTGAAAAACCGGACGCCTCGTTTTGTCGCTTTGTCCCGCGTTGCGAACGTTCTTTCGGCCGAAATTCTCCCTGTCGCGCACTCGCACCCAGAAGAGCCCTTTAACGTATATTTCAGTGTGTACACCTCTGCCTCGCCGGCCGGCCGGCTCGGCGAAGCCCTTCAAACATCACTTTCTGGCGCGCCCACGGCGGGGCCGAGAGAGCGCGGCGAGAAACCGCGAAATATTTATAAACTTCGTCTTTCTTCCGTTGAAAGGTCGATGTACACGGCGCCTGTGTAGTGGGCGACGGTGCAGCCACGGAACGTTGGCGACGGCTACAAGAGCGTCAGACGACCCTCCTCCTATACGTTCGCGCAAATCTTTTCCTTTCTAACGCATCCACGTGTTCGTCTTCCTATCGAGAATACACGGAAAAAGTCGGCTCGTCGACGTGGAAGTTCCGGCGTACTCTCCTCGACTACGTGGAAATAATTCGGCGATGAAAGAATCAGTAGATCTCGCGCGCGTAGAGAAGTTTCACGGAAGTTTCTTGATGGAACGTAGATTTTACGATAATCAGCACATAGATATCAAGTTTTACGATCGGACCTGTATCGGATTGCTAAGCTTCGAATTTCCGATATCGACTCGAATCGGAGTCAGGCATTGATTCCAGATTGGATTATAGTCGGACGATCATTCGGGGTTCAAAGCACCAGTAACCGATTCTTTGCCAAATATTCGCAAGTACGCATCAGACAGCAGATTTTATTATTTCATTATCTTTTTTTAATCTTATCACGTATAGTGCTCGACGTTAATTATGCTATACCGATTCAAGTCGCGAAATTACGCGCGTATTATTTGGGAAAAATGACTAATCGCATATACATTTCCGCGTGAAATTATTTCAAACAGAGTTTGACGCGATCTTTAACCTTTTAAGGTAAAAGTACACCATAAATTCTCGATACTAAGGACATTGCTTCACTCTGATATTCTCATTATTTTGCTCTTTAAACACGAATATTTAAACTTTTAATATTCAGTATAGAGAGCATACACACACGCGCGCGCGCACACACACACACATACTATTCAGAACTCTTCAAAACAAAAGAGGAAAAATGTGTTATTAAACGTTTGATAGGGTCTTCGTACGTAGAAAAATTTTAACCGTAACCGTAAGGTCGTAAGAAAACTGATCAATCACAGTCGATTATTCCTCAAACGCAAGGAGAATAATCAACTTTGATTGGTCAGTTTTCTTACGACCTTACGGTTACGGTTAAAATTTTTCTACGTGCAAAGGCCCTTACTTTGTCTTATTCTTTCATTTCCGCCAGCGTAGAATTCTGAAGAAAATGATGTTTGTTTCACATTTCCACATTGATTTTCTACCGAGATACGGCCGTGAAATTTTCCAAAACGGCGTACGGCCCTCGCCGCCGGTCTACGGCACGCGCCTAGGACCTGTAGTTTATTTATTAGGTGGTAAACTTAGTTCCTGCGGTTTTTTTGTTTAAAAAAACTCATTTATTTCGACATCAAAAGCAAAAAATACATTAATCGAAGTATTTTCCCTCGCTAGCTATACATTTTTCCCATCTTTCGGGCAACGCGTAGATTC
>NW_022639540.1:209060-216716 GCF_010583005.1 Odontomachus brunneus
CTCGCGCTTGACACCTGCACGAGGCGGCGACGCGCTACATTGAAAGGAGTGGAGGGGCGCAACACTATCGGCGGGCCTTGGTCCCCGTCAAACGATTCGGCACTAGACGCTATCTTCTCGTAGAAAAGTCGTAGCGACGTGAAAGAAAATACATTTGAAAGCCGAAATTATCCCGCCCCTGATGAGTGGACAGTCGTTCTATTTTACCATTTTTGCAATATACTGCAAAACAAAACTGACTCTTTCCCGATCTAAAAATATATCTACAATTAAAAGTGCGATTTCGATCTTCAATCCAAACACAGATCCAAATGAAATGAATCGCGTTGTAGAAAACAGATACTATGATTTGTCAATAGTTACAATTATTCGATTTACTCAATAAGGTATAATAAGCGATTATTTAAAAAAATCATGGTATTCATTTATTTTTGAAATGTTTCTGTAATCCTTCACTTGTCATAATACACGGAGAACATTTTATGCACTATGAGAGAAAAGATATCTAAAGAATAAAAAAAAGTTTACTTAAATCAATAGGTTGTATATTTACTTGAATCTAAATTCTTTTATTCGAATAGAGTAAATAATTGCTTTCACGAAAAGTTAAGGTTTGAAAAATGTATATTTTCTTATCTGAAAAATATATTTTACATCAAAAGTATAAATAAATGTTATTAGTATCCAACATGCAAATAAATATTTATTATTTCTTAGATATTTCTCTCTCTATATATAAAAACATAGTAAAATTACAAAAGATTTATGTGAAAGAAAAAAAAGAGCTATAATATTCTCGCGTGCGTAGAAGTGAGTTATAATTCAGTTTTCATAAAATGTCCCAGTAAACATTTCCGCTATGTCCTTGGGCAAACAAAGACTTATTACGATTCAGTTCAATGTTGCAGACTGAGAGAAAGAGAGAGATATGAGAAATGTCGCATGCGTCTCCTTAAGTATCGATGCAGCCAGTTGGCGATAGATGCCACATTTGTGGCTACACAGCGACTCATCAATTCGCGGTCTAACTTTATCATGCCCGCACATATCCTCCGTGTCGTTACGCTCCGATTTATACGGCCGCGACGATATCCCCGGGGGCGAGGTAAATATTCGAGGAAGGAAATATCGTCCGCGAATTCGATAGATTCCGGCCGACGAAGGGTTTAAAGCACTTCAGCAGCGCGCCGAGAGTTAAGGATCGGGCCCGGGCGGTGGGTAATTTTCCGGCGTAACGAACGTATCCCCTCAGCATAACGTTTTATATCGCCGTGCTCATATCGCGCCAACGTTTCCCCGAGGTGAAGTAAATTTCAGACGAATTCTGCCAGAAGGCGGTGGAGGGGGGAGGGGAAGAAGAGGCAGCTGGGGAGGGAACGAAAACTCGCCGACTCCTTTTCGTTTCGCCTCCGGCGTGAAATCGCGCGAGGGGCCGGCCGCTAAAACGGGGCCGTTATGTATCCCCATGGAGGTGGCGCCTTTCTATGGGGCTTGCTTTCTGTTTGCCGCGAGAACTCGGCTCTTATTAATTCTTGCATGGAATAGTCGATTAGTTGATGTGCGCGTGAGCGAGCGAGCGAGCGAGCGCGAGGTTGTTGGCTATTCGCGAGAAATTGCACGGAAAATTGAGTCGTGTGGAGACCAGCATGCGCGCAGCGCGCACGGCGAGAGAGAAAGAGAGCGCCGTGAAAGTCGTATAAATAATTTTTATGCGACTTCGACTTCTCTCGCACAGTTCTGCTTCTACTGCCGCTGGTGTACCGTTTTATCTCGTCCTACTCTCTTTCTCTCTCTTCCCGGGAGTCCTCCGACATTTCCCCGAGGACATGTAAATTCATGCGGGAAAGAGGCCAGCCGGGTCGCGCGCGTCGCGCCAATAACGTCGAACTGACGCATAATTGGCGCGTACTTAGGACGAAATCGGGAATTTCGCGGGGACGACAGGTGTGCGCGGCGGAGGGCAGTCTCGCGGCTGCCCGGCGATGAATCTGAGCTACAGAAACGGTCGCACCGTTTCCTCGCGTAATTTCGCGGCGTATATTCTTCCCGCGGATACATCGTGTTATTTCGCTCTAGTTATGTTTCTGCAACATTTCCCCGGGGCGGAGTAAATTTGAGATGGGAAGAGCAGAGAAAGAAAATATTGTCCGCGCCCCGTCGGCGAGGCGGCAAAGAAGTACTTTCGGCCGCACAAAGGGCTCACAAAATAGATCACCCGGCGGGTACCTCCGACGGGAATATCACAGGGCGGTTCCGCTTTAAAACCCGCGCCGCACCACCTCGTGCCAATTCTGATCGAAACGAATTACCGTTACCCCGCTCTATTATTATCCGCGTGACTTTGCGTTCCCCACCCCTTCTCTGCGAACGATGCCGCGACGAATGATTAATTTTGCGCGTGTCTCACGAATTTAACCAAGTGCCGCGATGAGCTGAAAACTGGCAAATATTTGCCGACAACTTTGTCCCATGAACGACATGTTAATCGTCCTGGCTGGCAAATACCGCCGATACGCTTAATGAGCGTCGTTAATCTGCCGAAAAACATATTGTTTGTCGCGCGAATGCAATGCCTCAACGAGAAAACAAGCCAGAAAACAACCGTCAGAAATTTTGATTACTTTTCAATATTTGACCAGTATTAAGGTAAAAGTATCATTATCTGGATATGTACCTAATCCTCGGTACTCTTTTTATTTTGCTCCTTTTTTATATGAATATTTGAACTTTAAATATAAAAAATATATATACTTATATCATACGTTTCGAAAGTATAAATATTCGTATTTAAACACCAAAACAATAGAAAATGTCCAGGATTAAGTACGTGTGTGGAAATTAGTGTTTTTAGAGGAGACCAGGTCTAGTTGTCACACTTTTCACATACTATTGTAATTAAGAATTAAGTAAATAATTAAGAAAAAAGGATGTGTGCAATATTTTTAATATAACCCGTTGAGCCTGGTTAGCTCCTGGCAGGTTTTGTTCCCGAAAACACTTTTTTTGCAACGCCATTAATTAAGAATTATCTACGTACTGGCCAACATAATTAACCAGTTTTATCTCAACGTGATTTTCTTACTCAGTCGTTTAACAGTCACTCGCTTAGTGAAGGCTAAGTAATAAAAACTGACCAATTTCTGACCAGCTTTTCCTCGAGAATTTTTCCGCTGCAAGGGACAGAGAGAGATGTGAAATCAGTGTCACTCTCGTTCGATATCCTGCGTCAGGAAAGGAGCGGGAGAAAGAGATCTCGAAAGAACGCGATCGCGCAATCGATCCGCCACGGGGAGCACATTCGCGTATACGTGTGTTCCGTTCGCCGACGGCGAATCTAAATTTCCAATGGCTCCGATGCCCGCAGATCGCCGCCAAGCTAGACGGGTAGCACGCGCGGGCGCTAATACGGCCATTTCAGTCCGCGGAAGCTCCGCTACAAACAATTTGCCTGAAATTGCCGTACGTGCGCGATAACCGCTCGGGAGAACGGGAATGGCACCCTCGGGAATGCGGGTGAGCGTCATCTTCTTCGCGGCTCACGTCTTACAAAAATTCGCGGCGCCGCTCGCGCTCCGGGGAAACTATGCAGGCGGTCGGTAAACCGTGCGCCCACACCGCGCTCACTCTCGAGATCCTTAAATTGCCATTACGCGAGCAAAACGCTCGAGGGACCGTGCGTCGCTTGACTTTGGCGAATTTCGCGACTAAACTTTATTGTAGGTAAAAACACGCGGCAGAAGCGCGCGCGCGCGCGCGCGCAAAAACTCGACCGTGGAGCTGCAAATGTACCTGACTTCATTAAACTTATCACGATCATAATTGAAGATCACGTGAAACGACGCTGCCAGACATATTAATAAAAAGCCGCTATTAGAGACAAGCGCGTTTAACCGGCAATTTGCAAAACGGCTTTCGTCGGACGCGCGCGCACACGTACAGTGCGTTCAGAGGGAAACTATAAATGCGTATAACGTGCAACGGCTACAAGCTTTAAGCTCGTAGAGCGAGGAATACGCTCTACGCTGTCGCGCGCGCAGCTTTGGCGAATTTTAACTATTCGCTTCGCAATTCCGTCAACTCCACGGCCAGATGGGGCGTGGGCGCCGTGTAACGCGTACTATTGTATTTTTAAGTCGCCCGAGAGCCTTAAATACCGATACTTTGTGCCGCTTTATGCCTGCCATTCGTCGGCGTTTTTCAAGCACAAGAAGATCGTCGAGCAACTTTTAACAAGTGCATCTCCCAACCTTCTCACCCCTCCGGGTCCTGCTATTCTTCAGGCAAGTCGGCAGGTGGATTCGCAATCCGTGCGACGCTACTCGAACGTAAATATGCAATCACTTCCGAAGACTTCCGTGCAAATAAGGGAAATCGTGATTTTATCGCGCGTCATCCGAATAGAGCTACGGCTAAATCGAAAACAATGTCCAAACGAATTATTTATTAACGCGACTACTACTCTCCCTCTCTTTCTCTCTCTTTCTTTCTCTCTCTCTCTTTCTCTCTCTTTCTTTCTCTCTCTCTCTCTCTCTCACTCTCAACTGATTCAACGACGACAATACGGTTCTAACGAGCGATCGAGAGCGAGTAAACTATTCGCCCCGTGCGAGATAAACTACTAGTAAGATTATCTTTATCCCGTACGAACGAGATCCCGCTCTCTCTCTCTCTCCGTTGACGAGCTGCAAGTTCCTCCCGTTCGCCTTCGATTCGTATAGTCAGCCGATGGGCGTTCGATAATGGCAAGGGTTACGTTTATTCAGCGTCGTTGTCTTTATCCTTGGCCGAACACGTCTATAATTAATAAGCCGCGCGAAAAGGTAACGGTGTCTGTTACCGCGGCGTGGCTCGGTCGTGCGGTTATTATTACTCCCCTGGAACAAACACGAGTCGCCTGCCCACAGCAAATGCAGAAGGGCTAATTATATACAGCGCTATTATATCTGAATGCGCGTAGCTGCGTGTGCCGCATGATATTTGCGATGAATAAATATTCCGTGTCGTATAACGCGTCGTGTCGATACTCTCGACGTCGACGCGATTTCGATTTCATTGATTCGCTAAGCAGAAAATTGCGCGCTTGTCCGACGGGGAAATCTGGCCACTTCTGCAAGGGAAAACCGAGATAAAAAAATGTGTTCTTCTCTAAAGTACTATCAGCGTATTCTCCATTGAATGAAAGAAATAAGGAAATAATAGTTCAAGTTATAAATATAGCTCTGCAATTAGTAAAATCTTGCTGTAGTTCAACTGATACATTGTGAGAGAAGAAATATCTAAGAAATAAAAGAAATATTTATTCGGTAGCTATCAAAAACTTTACTTGTACTAATATAAAATATTGTTCACATTTTTTAGATATTTTTTCTCAGTACAGTAGCGACTGTTATCATTATTGATGCGCCTTGTGAAGACACTGAAAATACTTGAGAATTTATTTGTGGGATATAAAGAATTATGTCTGTGAAATAAATGTTATTTCTCTCTATAAGTAAAAACTTTATATCCCACAAATAAATTTTCAAATACTTTTTCCTCGATGCAGGCAGTGTCATTGCACGCAAATTGCGTGGAAACCATTAATTCTCTCACCACGAGCGCATGAAATTGGATTTTTTAACAAATTATTTTTAACGAACTGTACTACATTTGCAGTGAACTTTTACACTGAGAAAAAAATGTCTGAAAATTTACTTATGAGATAAAAATTTATTTCACAAAAATAAGATTTATTTCACAAGAACGATCCTTATTTCACGAAATAAACTTTATATCTGACGAATAAATTCTCAAGTATTTTTTTCTCAATGTACTTCCACTGGACACACTGACACAAATACTTGGAAATTTATTTGTGGGATATAAAGTTTATTTTTGTGAAGTTTGTTTCTTTGTGAAATAAATTTAGCCCACAAATGAATTGTCAATTATTATTTTCCTAGTAGAAAATCAGTGAGATATGAAACTGAGCAGTAAAATGAGAGTGTTTTCATTGAAAATCGGCGAGTACTCATTGATTATCGGTGAAACTTTGCTGACTCAATCAGAGATATTTGATTCACTTTAATGTGAAATGTCTGAATGTTTGCGGATACTTTTGCACGCGCAAGACGTCGCGTCGCGTGTTCATCGAACATGTCATCGCGCGTGCGAAAGAGGTTCCGAGCAGCGTTCGCATACATCGTACAATTTGTCCCACCGCCATTGCTATTCTGTTAAACAAATGCGCCAGTCGCGTACACAAAGCGCGGCATAATTAATTAGATCCGTGTAATTATATTCGCAAATTAACATTTTCGCTGGGCGATGTTGCGACAAAGGCGATCGTCGGCGAGACGCAACCCGTGATACTTATATCAGAAATACCTTCCTTTTGTCATCTCTTGTCGTCTCGGGACGACATGCAAATACATATACGCGTAATATGCATATCCGCTTCTTTTCGCGGGGCTTTATATGCAGAATTTTAATTTCCTTACTTCGTCGTTGCGCGAATAAAATATTGTTGACGCAATGATACAGATAACATTTTGCTAAATTTATTTCAGCGTCACAAATTCATGATTAAACTGCATTAATTCTCGCTCAATTTGCTCATCAAGCACAAATTTGACATGTCCCTGATTAAAGAGGGCTCTTAACGGCAGATCTGTCCCGTTTTCATTTCGCACTGGCGCGATTTTTTTCCGGATAAACAAGCGCATTTAGTCCGACACGGTTTTGCGGAAAAAACATTTATATTCAAGCGAATAAATCAAAGCCCTCCCTCTTTCTTTCTCTCTTTCTATTTTCCCTCCTTTCTTTATTCTCTCCCTCTCTAAACGTTAACATAACGGATAACTCACGCTACACGCTTCAACATGCGTCAGTCCACCCGGATAAAAAATCAGGCTTTATTGGCTGCCCATCGAGTCGAATGAATTTCCTAGCCGAGGAGAAACGCCGAGAAACGTAACCTTTATTATTTCTCCACGACCGAAGAAGCCCGTCGCTCGCGACAAAACGCCTAATTAATTGCGATGGGGTGGCAGGGCGAGCGCGACGCATTGCTGTGGCGCTCTGGGCGTTTAAGCGGCCCGTATCGCCCACCATTAATATTTATAACGGCCTTATCATCAAACTTCATCATCGCTCGCCCATCGAGCAGGGCTAAATGCGTCGTCGTAGCAAAGAGAAATCCTAAAACAGTGTCCCTGTCCGCCCTGTAGTTCGCGTCGCCGCCACCACTGGCCGGCAGGCAGGCAGGCAGGCAGGCAGGCAGGCAAGCAGGCAGGCGGGCAGGCAGGCGGGCAGACAGGCCAGGGGTGCAGGAACGAGAGGGGTCGACCCTGCGCGCAGCCTCCCCAGTCCACCCCGAAGATTCAGTCGTCGTGCGGCAGAGCAGGACCGAGGAGCGCCCGGTCGAAGCGCTGAGGTCCTCTCTCCATTCTCTCTTCGTCTCCTATCTCCGCACGCGTATCCCTTTTTATCTCGTTTTCTCCTCCCCTCTCTCCTTCTCTCTCTTTCTGTCACGATCGAGCTGAAAACGACCGCTTCCCTCCCTCACTCTCTCTCTTTCTCTCTCTCTCTCCCTCTCTCCCACTCTCTCTGTTCGTCTCTCTCTCTCTCTTTCTTTCTCTCTCTCTCTCTCTCTCTCTCTCTCTCTCTCTCTCTCTC
>NW_022639540.1:218269-274606 GCF_010583005.1 Odontomachus brunneus
TCTCTCTCTCTCTCTCCGCACGCCGCAGCCGCGAGTGAAAACGAGCCGGGACAGCGCCGCGCCGACCTTCACCATTTTGGTACACGCAGCATGCGACACGCACGGCCGTAAAGCCGCACACGTCCTCCACGCCGATCCTCGCGCCTCGTGAAGGAAACGTGAGAGGAACTGGCCGGATTTTATCGGAATGCGCGCGGGGCGGCCGGTCCGCTGCGTGGATTCCGTGACGAAACGACGGCGACGCCGGTCTGGGGGTTGCTAGCCTCCCTCAACTCCGCCTCTCGTTCCCGTCGCTCTATTCGCGTCTCGCTCGCTCGCTCGCTTCGCTCTCACCACCACGAGAGCGGCCAAGGGTGGGTGGCGGTGATACGAGCCGGTGGCAGTGGCGGCAGTAGTGTGTGGGTACTTGTACCGGTGGGTACTTTAATGTGGTAGTAGTGGTGGTGGTGGTTGTTGGTGTCAGTGGTGCTGCCGGTGCTGGTGCTGGTGCTGCTGGTGGCGGTAGTCGTGGTGGTGAGTGGTGCTGATGGTGACGTGGTGGTAGTGGTGGTTTAAATTTCAGCCGCGTGCACGGGTTCGCCTACGTGAGCCATTACACGGGTCCTCGGCTTTCTCGCCGACTCGGAGGCTATACGACCGGTCACGGCCCACGGACGCAAATTTCGCTTACCTTCATCATTCGCGCGCACCTTTTCTCATCGGTCGCTCGTGCATGACTCGTGCGTATCTGCCGTCAAAGCGCGACTTTGTCTCGTTCGTCTTGTCCGAAATCCTACGTTCGATCCCTACCTGCCGCCGCCGGCGATATCGGCTGACCGTCTCTCGTCCTGTGTGCATATGCGTGCATGTATATGCGTATGTGTGTGGGGGTGAATGCGCGTGCTTTGTCGTAGAGGATGCATCGTATTGCTGCACTGTCCGCGTCGTCTTGTTGCACCGATTATCGAGGTAAAGTAGCCTGCCAGGCAGACAACAGTGGCCGTCTTGCGGCACTCGAAGCTGCGAAACGGGGAAAAATACGTCGGAGATACGATGGAAATTGCCACACGTCCCCGCGGCGCGATCGTAGATAACGGCGCAATCTAGGCCGGCTGGATAGATGAGACGGCATTTTCCACGATAATTAAAAATCTTCGGAAAACGCAACGCGCTGCGAATTTCGACGAGGCGCAGCGCGTCTACGAGAGCTCTGCAGCGGTGCTTGCACCGCTTTCAGCAGGTTCAGCAGCTTAGAGAGATGTTCTTTGCCGAGCCGGCTTGTCTCACGTTCAGATTGGCCAGCGATACCGATCGCATGCAATCAGTGGCCGAGATTCACGTCGCGGTCGGGTCACGTCGGTTGTAACTACGTGAGATTACGCATTACCTGCCGATTCGCTGATCCTATTACCGGTCGTAATAGGGTTTACGGGGCTCGTAGCGTGCATCCGTACCTTTAATCGCGGCACCTGTTATTGGCCCCGATAATCTCGCATCTTTAAAGCGCGATAGCCGCTCTTTCTTCTCCATTACATCTCTCCCTTTTGCGCGCGTGGACGCTCGTTGGGGACGTTCTGATTTTCTTCCACGAGACTCCGCGTGTGCAAACGCAGCCATGTGTGCGCGGAATGGCCACATATGTGCTCCGAAAGCGCGTTAAATATATAAGTGTGTGTGTGTGTGTGTGTGTGTGTGTGTGTGTGTGAGCGCGCACGCTCTCGCGAGTACGTGTGCATATGTATGTTACTATCTGACGAGAGTATCGTATCACTGCGACGATCCCTCGGCCAGTCGCGACCCTCTTCAGCGTCGCGTAAAAACAGGAAGTATGGTAAAAACATCAGCCGTTCCGCCGTGATACCCGAAGCCCGTTTAATCGGCCGCCCAGGCGGAGTGGGAGCACTGAAAATTACCGAGATGTATCTCCCCGACCCGATTCACGTGAATCCGCCGCGAGATTAAACGGCTTTCTACGAGCCCGATATATGTCCGCGCGCACATATATCCCCATTTGTACAGAAAGATGTGTGTGTGTGTGTGTGTATATATATATACACACACACACACGTGCATCGCAACGTTTCCGCAAATTTCGTCGAAATGCACCGTCTTCTCCGAGGCAACAATTAGGCGTGATAAAATCGTTAACGACCCCCCCACGCGCGCGCAGCCGAGCGTGAGAACAACAGGGGTGAAAAAGAGGTGCGATCTCGCGGATATGGAAAATCCGATTTGACGGTGCAACGGGAACAACGTGGCCAGGGATCGTACAGACGGAACGTGTACCTTTCGAATAAAGCGCGCAGTTTGCCACCCCGGCGCGTCTCGCAAGAGCGAGTTGCACGGGGGGCTGCCTTATGGATGAGCGTTCGAGGTCTCGCTCGGCGTGGCGGCTGGAAATGTGTGGATGTAGTCCGGGGGTGGTTTGTTTTGCGCTCGCGACCCGAGTCGGAATTTTTATCGTACTCTTTCGGCCTCGATATTCCATTTAACGCTTGTTTTGACACTCTAGAGCCTACATCGACCACTTTTGAATGTACTTAACCTACTAACTTTACCGACAGATACTCTTTAGAACCTATCTACACGGATTAGAATGTTACAATTTTCTTTTTTAGATAAATTCTTTCCAGTTTTACATTACGTTTTTGATAGTCTAGGAATAGACTGTTGGTAAGGTCCATCTTGCTAAGGAGCGAAGTAAATTTCACTGGAAACACGACGGATGTTTTGATGGCACATTTTACTTCTTAAAATATAAGTAGCACATGTGAAAGTGTAGTGGAATTACTACAGAATGTCGACCTATTCGGCTACAAAATCCCCTATAGTAATTTTTACTGTAAAATTCTCTTTATATACAAATGGCATTTGGTGTGTTCTCTGCCTTTGACGTTGAATAGGATCTCAGTTTCTGTGTATTATACATACACTGATCCTTCAGAAAGTACAGGTGTTGGAAAATTCAGGTCCGAAAGTAGGGTTAAAATTTCGGCTCGGAGACTCTCACCCGCCGTATAGGAATATCGGCTCGTGCACGCCGGTGTGCGCTTCTTTCCCGCGGTGGAGTGTTGCGTCGAGACGATCGGCTGTGGATGGAGGACGAGTGTGCACACAAGAAGAAAGTGGAGAGAGGAGACGGAGGAGGCAGCGAGAGGACGAAAAATATGGCCCGTGTGCATGTCGAGCGTGTCGACTTGCCTTTTTGCTCGCTTCGTGCTTCTGTCTCTTCTTCTACTTCTTCCTCCACTTCTCTTCTTTTCTCTTTGTAAATTTCGTCGTCGCCCGCCACTCGCACGAGGATCGTTGACCGTGTCGAATATTGGTCATTGCAAATGAGATTCGCGGGGATCGCGATGCGAGCAAGTCCGCGGCGGGACTTTCCATCCCTTCACCTGCTCTATTTCTCGCGAGAAACTCTTTAAGTAAACCGACGCCAGGGTGGCGAGAGAGAGAGAGAGAGAGTGAGTGAGAGAGTGCCAAGTTGTGGGTTGGCAGGGTCGTTTAAATGTTTAGATTCGCGGTGTGAAAGTCCCGCTTTTCCTTACCTAGACGGAAAACTTCTTATCACGCGGCGCGGTTCGTATTCGTGGCATTCGAATGGTCCCTCTCTGGAGTCGCGAAAAAGTACCGCTTTCCGTTGTGCCCGCGAGAATGGGGATTCTCAAGTGGCTTTAATTTCGACCGCGGCAATTTTCGTGGTTGCGGCAACGACCGGGGCGAGACGCGGCGCCTCCCCGCCTCCAATGAGAATAATTATTTTAGACAGCGGCCGACGCGATGACAGACCAGTTGCCGCGTATGATTCGCGAGAGAGGAAGCGGGCGCGCGTCAATTCGTTCGAAATCGAGCTCTCTCGCTGCGATTATAGCGGCCGAACTATCGAGAAAACGTCACTTCGGACTCTAAGAGAGCGAGGTGACGTTTCCGCGAAACAGCCGCCGCATCGCAGCCGTACAGAGGCAAGGTGATTTATACGCGCGTCGAAGTATCGCCAGAAATTAATCTTATTAATCATACTGAACGTTATATATATTTTTGAACAGAGCCTTGTCAAGGGGATGCTGAAATCGATGACGAACTCGAAAAATGTCGATAAAGCAGAGACGATCGTTACTAATACAACCACGCTATCCTTTTATCCTCTTGTATTTCTTGTATATACATATAGATCTTACGTAAATGCGTGTAGCTTTATTTTGCCATGTTTAGCGGGAGAAACCTAACCACGCATATATGGAAATCTTTCTGCAAACTTTTCCGATATCTTTAAGCTTCTAGAATTCAGATTTCAGTACTGCAATGCACTTTGAAATTTTTCTGAGCGGAGCAAACTCGCGTTCAACATATACAAGCTACGGATTTTTTTTAATCAGGCGAGTACTTACATGAACTGACAGTGTCTGACAAGCTAATTTACATTCGAAATATCTACTTTGAAATCTTTTATCGTTTTTGTCATAAATTAAACAGTGTTCTGATTCATTCTCGCGGATATTTTTATTGTGGAAGAAAGCATTTGTCATTCTGTGCAGCCAATACAACCTAAAGTTTGCAGAAAAAGGTATTCTGTCGGTAAATATTTCAACTCCAGCATCCCCTTAAGGGAATAGTGGAGTCGATGACAAACTCCAAAAATGTCGATAACGTAGAGACTATTGTGACTAATACAGTCACGCTATCTTTCTCGTATTTCTTATACATATAGTATCATTATTCTTATTCTTATATATTATCGTATATAAATGTAAGTTGCCTTGTATATATTTAGCGGAAAACTTAATTAAGCGTATGTAGAAATCTTTCTGTAAATTTCTCCGATATATTTTAAATTCAGATATAAGATATCTGTACCAATCTCCGGACATTGTTATTATTTTTATATTTGAATATGAATATTTCAACTTTCAACGTACAATACATACATACTGGTATACATACATTTAATATTTATATTTAGTGTACGTTGAAAGATGAAATATTTAGAGAAATATTCAAAATAATAAGAGTGTCCGGAATTAGGTACATGTCCGGGCATTGGAACATTTACCTTAAAGGTACAGCAAGGTTTTTTTACAAATTTTCACAGCGGAAACTCGCATTCGGCATATACAGATCTTTTATATCAAGCGAATATTTACTTCAACTGACAACGTCTGACAGACTAATTTACACTCGAAATGCCAACTTTGAGATTTTTTATTGTTTTTGTCATATATTGAATAATGCTCCAATTCATTCTCAAGTATTCTTATTGTGTAAGAGCATTTGTCATTGTATGCAGGCAATGTTCACTTTGCATAAAAAAGTCAATATTTTGTCAATAAAGACTTCGACTCCAGCATCCGCTTATAAACGAACGCCATACCTGAAACCTTTACCAACAAAATGTTGACTATTTTTACAAAGTTTACGTCGTATTGATTGCACAGAATTACAAATGCTTTTATACACTGAAAATAAGTGCAACAATGAATTGCAGCATCGCTCAGTACGTGACAAAAACCACAAAAATTTTAAAATTGACATCTCAAACTGTCAGTTGACGTGAATATTTACTTCATACAAAAGTTCTGCAACTTGTACGCACTACACGTGTGTTCGCCCCGCTAACGGAAATTTCAAGGAACATTTCTGTATCTTCACTGAATTTAAAAGCTCAGAAATATACGAGAAGTTTGCAGAAAGATTTCTATATATGCGTAGTTATAGTTTCTGCTAGCATATGATAAAACAAAGCAACATACATTTATATACAATCTACATATACAAGAAATACGAAAAGGATAGTATATAGTGTCAGTGACGACCACTTTTATATTATCGACGTTTTTGGAGTTATTCGTCATCCACTTTAGTATTCCCTTAATACTTTCGCGGATATGCATATTTTTTTGGAAAGTCGTTCCGCGCGAGTGTATTATTCTCGATGCCGTAACTGTCACGCAAATACCTCCGTCGAAAAATATTAGCTTTACGTTTATTGCTTTTTGCAACGGCCTCGCCGAGATTATGACGCTTTCGAACAATAGCGTCACGCGGTACGTTGCTGCTTTTTCATTCTGAAAATAAACCTTCGCAAAAACTTCGGCGAGAGCACTCATATCGTGCGGTCACGCATTTACATCGCTAAAACACACCTAAAACGATGAAGTAATCATTCGCTACTCCGCAGCCGGGTGAATATTCCGAAGAATGCCCCGCATCCAATTATTATCATACGCTGCAGGCAATTTCGGGGCGATTTGCATAGAACGAATTTTCGGGAATTCCTGGAGGCCGTCTGTGTCGATAAGCATCGACCAAACATTTGGAAGTCGTTAAATTTTCTTTTTCTCTCAGAATTTGCTATGTAATCTGAAATTGTCTACCTACTGAGATCACTTCGCTCACTTTGCGCAAGTGCAACGAAAACAATCAACATCTCGAGTAGAAAGTAAGCCAGAAAATAATAAATGGCCAGGAATTTTCCTTATTGTCTAATATTTTTATTTAATATTATGATCTATTTAGTCGACGCTTGTTTCGATGATAACTAGATGGTGAAACTAGCCAGTTATTAATCATATGATTATTATGAATTTCTAACCAGTTTCTAGTAAATTTTTATATTTCCATCTTTAATTTTCATTTTCTTTTGAATTGCGAACACAACGCTAAACATTTCCCAATTAGGTTTTCCAAACCTATTCAATGAAATGATCTATTCTCAACAGAAATTCGACGAATTTATGATCAACCACTGAATTTCGGTAAAGAATAGCTATGAAAAAGACTAAACAATAGCTAAAACATTTAGTGTTTTATCTTCTAGTCTTTAAAAAGCATATTTTATATACAAAAAACTGCGAAAACACAAAAGTTTATGCACACTTGCATTTATATGAAAGCGCATGTATCTCTTTTTAACAATTTTTAAATATTTATATTTTTCTTTTCATTTTTCCATGTTTTAATGTTTGCTGTGATGATCATTTATAAATACACAAAAGTTAATAAAACTAAAAGCTTTAACTAATAGCATTAACTTCATATTATCTAACTCTATTGCAGTAAATGTTTAATAGAAAATGTTAGCCAGAATATTGTTAGTTTCAAATAGACAAACTACCTATTATTTACTAATTAGTTTTCCTAATTAATCTGGCTAAATTATGGTCAAGGAATAAGAACTACACTAGAAGAAAATGATGATTACACGAATTATATGTAGAATTGATATATGAAGAGGAAATTTTATAATAAAGATTACTACAAGACTTTGTAACCTACGAACAGACTGACATTCTGCAGTAATTTGCCATCCTTTTATTTTATACGTACTACTTATGCTTTAAGAATTAAAATATAATATTAAGAAACTTGCTGTTTCTAGCGAAATTTGCTATGTTTCTAAAAAAATTTATGAAATTTATTATGTCCCTTAACAAGATAGACCTTATTAACAATCTATTCCCGGACTACTAAAACATAGTAAAATTGAAAATAATTTCTATGAAAAGGGACTATATAATATTTTCTCTCCTCGTGTAACTGTATACATCATAATTCTACATACTCGTACACACACACACACACACACAAAATTATAGTTGTCACTTTGTACTTGCCATTACTATTTTTTCTCTGAGTGTTGAATGTTGCGAATTTGGGCATAATCTAGCTATTAGTTATTAGTCTGTTTGGCTAACTTCTGGCTACTTTTTATACTAGAAAATACATTCTTTAACAATGCCATTTATTAAGAGTTTAAATATTAGCCAATAATTAACCAGTTTTGCCTCAACACGAGTCTCTCATTTGTTTAACAGTTACTGTCAAATCTAATAAAGATTAAACCGTATAAACCGGTTAGTTTCTGTGACCAGTTTTCCCCGAAAATGGTTCTGCTCGGGATATCGCTAATACCTGATCGGAATAGCGCTTTATAAAATGTACCGACAGATTATTCTACGCCGAGTTTAGCCAACGCAACAATAATTTTCAACGAAATTCCTCTCTTGCCGCTCGGAAAACCCGATGGAAATACATGCGCGACGTCTCGCACCTGCCTTCACACAGCTCGAGCCAACGCTCGCGCGAGCTTTCCGCAACGAGCACGTACGTGCTGAAAGCTCGAAGTGGCGGCGGCGGCGGCAGCGACGCGCGGAGCCGTTTAGCGAAAAGTCCGTTGCGCGTCGTTCTGCACCTGTGCGCCGCTGTTCTTTCAGAATCGACCGAATCGGTGGCGCGACGCGAGAGCGCCGAAGGGAATACGCGCAACGAGATGCCAGCTTTCGCGCCGCATCCTGGGAGATACGTCAGCCCGCGCGGAGGACTTTCGTGGGAAGGCTCGACGTTTTCGCACTTTTCTACTAAATCAGCCGTTAACGTCCCTACGGATGCGGGACGCTCTCCGATCTACGATCGATAAGCGTACGCGGATCAGCGGCTCAATTCGACCGTCGTCGACGATTCGTTCGTCGGCGTCGACGCCGACGCCGGAAGTGGAGCGAGAAAGAAAGGCAGAGAGGGAGAGAGAGAGAGAGAGAGAGAGAGAGAAAGAGAGAGAAAGAGAGGAAAACAAGATTCCGCGATGTGCGTGACGGGCAAGACGTACGAGCAAGAAATGGATGGGAAAAGTACGTTCGAATCTTAGCCCGCTCTGCCCCGTAAATAGCGTTTTGTAAGCCCCGTCACGTGAAATCGATATCCCTTAAGAGCCGGTCCGTGAGGTCGTTCGTCAGAACGGTGCACCCTGTTTCACCCCCGCTGCTGGAAGAGAAGGGGAGCGCGCGTTGGTCTGCGGGGAGGTCGCGGCTGGTGGACAGAACGGACGGGGTGGCTGAATAAAAGAAGATGCACAGGAAGGGGCCAGCGTTTCTCACCGACATGGGACTGCTAATGTTCTTAGCAGTAACAGCCTCTCTGCTGGGTTACTGCCAAACGGACGAAAAAGGTAAGACACAGCGTCGCGACTCGACCTTTCTCCCTCTCTCTTCCCGCCCATTCCTTTCTCTCCTCCCGTCTCACCCCTTTTCATCTTACCTTCCCCGGTATTCCTCCGCCGCCGCCGCCGCCGTTGGCAGCGGGGGCGGGCGTCGAAAGAAATACGGATTTTGCTTTCCGCATCGCCACTCGGACGGCCGGAGGGACGGCGCGAGAAGGAGCGGCGAAGATTAACTTTTATGGCCGCCGGCATGAGTAGTTACTGCGAATTTACTTATAGCGAGAGCGGTTTAATGGTCGCCGCGCGCGCACACATCGCCGCATGGCGCTTTTAATAGTACTCGAGACCGCCGCACCCGGCGTCCCTTCGTAAACACCCCCGCACGAACGATTATATATCGGGAGAGGCGCACTTCAGTCTTCAGCTCTTCATCTGCGGACACGGTCGGCGCACACCGGGTGAACGTACGTAGGCCGGCTCTCCCCCGGCGCTACGCGTGTTCGACGAAATTTCATGTCAATATTACATCCCGCATAGAAATGTCCCAAGATTTTCCCGGTTCAGCATAGATTCCGATTAGAATGCCCAAAACTGCCCCCAAAATTGGTTATTCCACTCTGCTGATGCCACTTGGAAATTCCATTCTTGTCCCAAATATGATTTCTCTGTCTACGATCGAAACGCTATGAGAATTCGTGCTTTTTATCAAACTGTATTCGATAGACTACAAGATAAAAAAATTTAAATATTTTAAAGCGAGTATCTTACTCAGTAAATTATATATTTAAAACATAAATTATATATTTTAAAGCACTTTAAGTATTTTACTGAAAAATGAGATTTCGAAAATCAACACATGTTTTGTTCAATCCTAAAGTATAAAATCAAAACCAGAAAGAATATTAGAAAAATGTTGAGTCTTTCACTTAGAATCATATATTTATAACATTCTTGCAAAGAAAATATCTTGAGATCTAGTTGAAATTCATTTCGATATTTCAAGAAAATGACAAAAATGACGAATAATTGAGAAATCTACGATTCTAAGATTCGAAATTTAAGATTCGAAGATTAGAAATGTAATATTTCAAAAATATGACTCTAAATGAGAAACCGATCTCATTATATCTTCCGAGCGTTTTCCCAAAGTTTTCTTTTTTTCGGTTTCTATGTTATATTTATGTTGCACAAAACATCTGAAACATCTTGAAAATGTACGTACATTTTAAATACTTAAATATTTAAAAAAACTTAAATATTGTTTCAAGCATTTTTTTTCAACTTTTTTTTTTTTAATCAATTATAGATGTCTCGAAAATAAAACGGTATATATTATATTTTTATTTCAAACATAAAACTTTAACATTAAACATTTAAATGCATTGTGGTTATTTTTAATGAACAGACGGTAAATTATAAGAATGTGTGACTATATATAGTAGTCTATATTTTAAAAAGAACAGACCTCATATTTCTACAAATCGTAATTCATGAAAGTACGAAGTATTACTTTATTATTCTTAGCGTCTCTCCCCTCTTTTCCTTTCACTCTTTCTACGCAACTTTTTTTCTGCCTTTGAGTTTCTCACTCAGAATCGCAACTTCAATTATTTCGGAAATTGGAACGGATGCCAATTAGATCCCGGAAGATTTTCTATAATTGAGATAAGAATAGAATTCCCGATGCTATCGCGATATGATGCACCATATTTGCAACAAGTTTGGATAATCTGAACGGAATCTACTGTACTTGAGAATGCTTGGGAAACTTCCACACGAGCTATAATTATTTCGGAGAATCTCTAACTGGAACTCTATTAGATATATATCGCAAGAAATATTCTGAGTAACGTATTCTGAAGGCTGTCCGCGACTGAAATATCCTTCGATATTTCACATTTATTCCACGGATAATTCGAATACGTCGTTTCCGCGTCTTATCACGCGGAACTGCCGAACGCATCATGAAACATTCACGTTACGTCTTCCGTTGTACGCGAGCTATTTCGCGCGTGTAGCGACCGCACCGACCGTGGTGTCGACTGTATGTTAAGAATGGGGAAAAATTGCTCCGTAATATCGCGAAATAAGTCATTTAAATTCCCCCAACGTCGTTATACGCGCGCTGCGTGCCACCGTCGATAAATATGGACGAACTGTATTTCTTTCGCGACGTTAGAGCTCGACAGGACGCGACACACGCACACCATAGCGCGCTGCATTGTTAAAACGGTCGGAAATATGACGGCAAGGTTACTTGAAAAATCGGCGTTTTTCTTCCTTTTTTCCCGCTGCGTTAATAGTCCCCTGCGCGTGGAACACGATGTGAAATCGCACAAGCGAGAGAAACGGATGCGAGTATTTTCAGAGCCGCTAATTAAATTTGCCCAATTCGCAATAATCGAACGCGGAAATCACGTTGAAGTAATAACTCGCTGCCAAATCATACGCCGTTACAAAACACACCAAAGTGCACTCGCGTACGAATTATCGTTATCATTGTGCGATACTCGATACACGTTCGCCGCTCCGCTCCAGAATGAAAACCGAATGATCGAAACGTGTAATCCGCGCCCCGTTACAATTCTCGCGGAACCATCTTTCCTCAACGCCGCTATCTTATTCGATCGATCTGAATTTAACGAGCGATCAAATCGCGATACAAGTCCAAACAGAAAATCTGTAACGTGCTCGAACTCTGTTAAAATCAAAATGGGAAAAAAAAGAAAAATAGGAAAAAGAAAGAGCTTCCGCCGGCGCGCTCGTAACAATCAATAACGGCGTGTCGCGTATTTCCGTACCGATAAAATCCGTATACACACACACACATGCGCGCGCGCGCGCGCGTGTCGCGGACGCGTATATTTGCGCGAATTAACAAATACCTTTTCTGCGCATTTTTTTTTGTTTCCTATACGCTTATGGAAGTTGGTTTGATGAAATTTTACGTGCTTAGTACGTCATTAGCGGCGGATATTACGTGAAGCTACGAGAATTGGAAGACATAGGGAAAACTGAGGTAAGATGTCACATTTTTCAGAATTCCAAAGTTACTATTTCTTAGACAACTAATTGTTGTGATTGGCTGGGCAAATGTGATAAACACAATCTTCTTCTATGTCTTCCTCTATGCTCACAACGATCCTACCTTACTCTCTGAAAGTGAATCAGTAAAATTGTTTCTGATTGAATCAGTATAAAAGGACTATTTCACCAATGATCACATAGAAAAAATGTCATTCTACTGCTAAGAAAAGCGGTTACTCGGCTTACTATTCTTTTTTAAAGTAATAATTATCTTTAACAAAGATAAATTTCTTGATAATAATCCTAAAATGTGCTCGTCACAAATTTAAAAAGACCTCATTATCTCATTATCCTCATTATCATCTCCACAAAAGAAGAATGTATATTCTCTTTAAGAATATTATAAAACTTCATCGAAGAGAAAAGGTTAGTTCGACTTTATACAGTAAGCAAACGGGATTTTTGTTTTAACTTAACATTTTCGATCGAAATGCTAAAACTAGAATTCAAAATATATCTTAGATAAATTTGATGCTAGCGACGAACTTATGATAGATTTACGGATATGTAAACTTATAAAATATTTGAAACAAGCTACATTTACTTGCAGTATGCATTTGTCTGTGTACACATCCCTTAATTTTCAGTGAAAACACCCCTCCTTTATTGCTCATTTCTCACTGAATTCGGCCGTTGGAAATAATATTTCAAGTCGCAAAATCTGTAGTACACAAATTCGTTATACGCTGTACTAAATCCAACTTTCTGCGTTTGTGACAATAGAATTAGCGGCTTCTATGCGCTTTGTATGCATTATATACTATCTGTATTATTATCTTTGCAAAGTATATCACCAATAGATATAATAAATAGTCGCTATTATTAACCGATCCTTTCAGCGAGATTTTACTGATTGCAGTGCTATACTTCTAACTGAACCACGAGTTATAAATATAGCATTTCAATGAACAATACACTGAGCAATACAATGAACAATACAATGAACAACATATTTTGTTTTGCCGAAATAACCGAAATACGAACATATCGCCATCTTCCCTGGTCAAATTAGTTAGCAACTCAGAGTACAAAGACCACATATAAAATAGGGAGATCAGATCAAATTGGATCACTTTTCAGAATTTTGAAGTTTCAATTCCTCAGACAACCAATTATTGTGATTGACTGTATCAATATGATAGGAACAATCTTCTTCTATGTTTTTATGCCTGCAACGATCTTATAAATCGTATTTTGTTCAATAATAACCAAAATATGAATACATGTTGCACATAACCATCCCGACTAAAAATGTATCTCACGGTTTTGATCAAATTGATCCTAGTCAATTATTTGGTTTGTGTAAAATGATATTATCGGATCCTAATCATGAACCTTTTCAAAGATGATTTAAATGCCTGTACGATTCTTCCCAGCATTGTTTTTTCTTTTTAAACATATCTAGATTTTTTTATTCTCTTTATTGCTATTTCCTTCGAAAAATTTTAAGAATAGAATGCAAAACATATCTAATTTTAATCTGTATTTGCTATGAGAATTTAAAAAAAATACAATAGTTCAAGTTAAAGGAATTTAATATTTTATTACGAAACTTTTCCGAGCATACCACATGAGGGATTAATAATGTTCTAAGTGTTAATAATCATTATTAATAAGATTCTGATTATCATACTGCGTTGCATGACTTTATCAGGATCAAATAACATTGCCTTGTATAAATCAAATAACTGATTAGGGTCAACTTGATCGTGGGGTAAATTTCCAGTCGCGATTTTATCCTGATATTGAGTCAAGTTGGTTAGTAACTCAGGACAGGAAGGCCACATATAAAAAGTTTATCTTGATCAGTAATTCCAGGGTCTCTGCGAAAGTTCTTTAGAGTCTCTCCACGGTCTCCTGTCGGCCCTCAAATATGAGCCAACTTTACCCCATCCGTCCATATGCTCGATTTCACTTTACGAACAAAAATTGCTTTTATTACCCGAAACAGTGTATCGCTTGCACACAGAAAAAAATTCATTTATTCTACTGTTAAGAAAAAGAATTCAGTTCACTTTGAAGTAATAATTATCTTCAATAAAGAATGTTTTTTAAAAATAGTCTTAAAATATTTCTCTCAAGTTTGAGGAAAGCTCATTATCATGTACAGTGCGTTATAAAACGGTTTAGACATAATGAAATTGGGATTTCAACAAACTGTCAAAATTGAGAGTTATTACCGACGCATGTACATAATAATAATAATAATAATAATATAATTAAGAACAATAAATAGTATAATTAATATTATATTTACTAGACAAGCCCTAACGACTCTCAATTTTGATAGTTTGGTGAACTCCCAACTTTCATTGTGTCTGCAACCCGCTGCAAAACCCACTGTATACAAAAGAAGAATTTATTTTCTTTACAAGGGTATCATCAAACTTTGTCGAAGAAAAAGTTGCTTCGACTTTATGCAGTAAGCAAAACGAATTTTTCCTTTAATTTAATATTCTTGATTGAAATGCTAAACTTACCAGGATTCAGAATGCGTTTCGAATAAATTTGATACTTATAACAAACTTTTAATAGATTTGTCGATACATAAACTCATGAAATGCTTGAAACAAGTAATATTTAATTGAATGCGGTATGTATTTTTCTGCGTGGAGGGAGCTTTATTTGAATTAATAACACGTCGCTTAATTTCATTCATTTGCGACGAATATTAACGCAAAATGTCGAGACGCTCGAAAACGTACTTGGCAGCTCCTAAATTTTCAAAGTTTTTTCTGCCTCTTAACTGTAATAATATTCCAATTTTACTGGCATTCAGAGAGAAGAGTACGTACGTTCTAAAGGGAACATTCTGCACTTTCGTTTCCTCTGTACCTCTAATGATAAATACACAAAGCACACGGCCAACATGCCCCGGTCTAACCCTAATGGACGGCGTCCGTTTTACATTGTTCACGGCTGATCCCGAGTCTTTACGCGTATTTCCTGCGATGCATACGCGTCATAGCGAAACAAGTCCGCGATAGCCGGCCGCTATAATTAGTTTTCCATTTGTCAAGTTAATCTGCGTGGCGCGTGCGACGAGGCGGCTGTCGCGGCGCTGCGAACGAATTCCACCCGACGGCTCGCAGCGCAACGCATATCGCGCGTTTGTTTTTACACGTTCTCCGGCGATGCCCGAGTAGATACATATTTTTCACGAAAAACATGCGCATCGAGGGAGGAATTCGCTGCTGTTACGCGACCGCGCATCGACCGCGTATTTTTTGTGCGTCGGTCATGTGGTTTACATCCTACGAAGGTAGCACTCGCGGAGCGTGTACTGCAAACGCGACAAAATGTTTTGATCAGAGACTCCGGGATCGGTTGCAGCCCTCCCTCCCTCACTCCCTCTTTCCAGCCACGGCGCGAGTTTACGTTGGTTAAGTACATTTTTTTCTTCTCTTGTTCCAAACAACTAGAAAGTACACAGCCCCCTCGTCGTTTAATGGCGAAGGCGCACTCCATTCGTAGTTTTTAGTGTCCCTAGAAAATGAAGTTTGGCCACTTGCCCCTCAAAATATTTGTGTGGTAGCGATGACTCATGTCGACGAAGAGCATTGCGAATATCAAGTGAAAAAAGTGCTCAAAGTTATTTTTCTCATCATTTTGTAATTATAATGAGCTTTTGTATTTCAAGTTGTTACTATCACAAAGCTGTAATAGAGGTTAGTATATAATCAATAGCAACTTATTATATACAATTTTGTTATTAATTCATTCTTTTGTACAATTATTTTCATCCTATTTTGGATATTTTACGCTCATCTTTTTTTAAATCTATATACGATCCCTTTGCTCTGTAATTGTTTCTGCCATTTTGAGGGGCTTGCGAACTAAACTAATAAAGAAAAAATTCGAAGAATAGCCAGATTCTATATTCTACGAACCTTAGTAATTTTTATTGTCCCTCGAAAAATTTGACCCTCAAAATGACATATTTGTGTGATGAAGATGACTCGCTTTGGCGAAGTGCGTTGCAAATACCAAGTGAAAGATGCTCCAAGTTACTTTTTCCACCATTTTATACCATGATTATAATAAGCTTTGGTGTTTGAAATTACTATTATTACAAACGTCCTAATAAAGGTTAATATACGATCAATAGCAACTTATTAAACGTAAAATAAAGTCTTATTAAACGTAAATTAAACGTAAAGTGTTGAGTCATATCCTTTTTCAAAGGAGTGAAATCCGTAAGTGGATTGCTTTGGTAAGCTCACAATATAGTGATAACACAATATAATGAGCCACTGTGATTGGTTCCGCCGTGTTGAGGGGACTGCAAGTTGAACTAATGAAAAACGATTCGAAGAATGGCAAGACTCTATCTTCCAGGGACACTAGTGGTTTTCTACACAACGGGTGTTCTCGATCACGTAAGTTTGCCAACGTGTGCGGGAACGCGGGGCATCGACCTCGCGCGGCGAATCGCAAAATTTGATCCCGGTGACCGCTCTCCGCGTGAATTGTTAATTCTTTATTTCCCGCGTGCGCGCAATTCAATACCCATCGGCAGAATCCTCGTCGTGAGGAAACGGAGTAGCAGCCGGCGGTGAACCCGCCGTGAAACCTTACTGGATCGTTTCCATTTGCCGAGCCGCGCATCGCGCGCCATCATTGCACGTTAATGCACTGTATACTTTTTCTCGAACGCCAATTACGCTCACGGGCGTAACCGCGGGAGAATCCTTTCCCTCTCCCTCTCAGTAGCCCGCAAAGAAAAATAGAATTACGGCGGATGCGGAAAACCCCCGCTGGAAACGCCCGTACGGCCGGCGATTTTATCGGAGCGTTTGCTCCGCTCATACCGGATGCAGTCGGTGCGTTTAACGAAATTCGATGCAACCCGTATATATGATCGACGAGAAAACGTGGAAAATTCGATCTGAAATGTAGCGATGTGAAACTATGGCGAGATCGCTCGTCGATTCGCCCTATAATTAACGGCAGATCGCGAACATATTAGTCTACTCGTTACGGATCGGCTATCGCATCCTTTGGATTATACGGGTTGGAAATGCCGTTTCAACGACAACGACGATAGTCCGTTTTATCATTCTCCTTTTCGCGAGAAAAGCGACGCGCAATTTGTCGTTTCGACTAATCTGTCATCTACGCGAACGTACAGAGTGAGATTTCGCGCCAGAGACAGACTCTATTTGCGAAACGACTCCGCACGTGTTGGCGAAAAAAAAAAGATGAAGAAACGACACGCGCCAGCACGTTTCAATTTATTACTTAATTCTGCGCTGCGAAATGAATTTCTCTTTGCGACGCGTTGTCGAAATCCATGGCGGAACGCCATACATGGAAAAAAGTAATATAGTTTGCCCACACATGAATCTGGTTGTACCTCAATCAGATTCAATAGTATGAGATATGGGACTAATTATTAAATATGGACGAAATAAAATACGCGACAACTAATTATATGGTTACTCCAATCAGAGTATAAAAGAACTAAAAATAGAATTTGGTTGACGAAATAAAAATTTAGTTGAAATGAGATCAATCAAATATTTGGTAATTACAACTAAAAAATTTAATTATCGCTATTTTGTTTTACTTTCTCAGTAATATATTTACTTACAAGGGAACACTGCGAACCCGAACTCTTTGATTTTGATACACTTTTGTGAGTATGTAGAGTAAATCAATACATGAATAACGATATATTCCATTTGTGTCCTATCGCTATATTTAAAGATATAATTTACACTCTCAAAGTAAAAAGGACAATTCCAATTTTTCATGTATTACTCTTAAATTAAAGGAGATAGAAAAAACTTTTCGAATAAAAGTTTAATGGTAAGTTAAGTAAATAGAAGCTGTATGATTAGCTATAAATTGACATAAGCATAAATAAAAAGTACTTTTTTTATTGTAAACAAATCTTTTATAAATATTTTCTTATTTATGCTTATATCAATATTTACAGCACTTAACTCACCATTAAACTTTATTCGAACTATTTTTTTCTATCTCCTTTAATTTAAGAGTACACGAAAAAGTGAAATCGTCCTTTTTACTTTAAGAATAAAACTTTAAGAGTGTAAATCATACCTTTAAACAGCGATAAGGCACAAATGGAATATACCGTTATTCATGTATTGATTTACTCTACATACTCACAAAAGTATATCAAAATCAAAGAGTTCGGGTTCGCGGTGTTCCCTTGTTAATCATTAGGCGCAGCAAAATGACAATTAAATTTATTGATTGCAGTTACTAAATATTTGGTTAATACCATTTTAACGAAATTTTGGTTTCAATAACCATTCTTTTTTCGGTATAAATGTCACCACACCGATTTCTGGTTGTTACACCTAGATCCACTACATTGTTATAGCTAATGTACCAAGATAACTGAATCATATCAACTCTACACATTATTATTACACAAAGATAATTAGGATAATGCAACTATACTCTCAATCAAATGTTTCTGTGCACTATATCTTTTTCCCGTGCTCGCATTCGCATAATCGACTTAAAGGCCCGTCTACATAGGCCGCAACACGCAAAACGCAGTTTGCAATCGCGCGCACATCCAACTTCAACTTTCTACGTTTTCCCTGTGTTTGCAGGGAAAACGCAGAAAGTTGGAGTTGGATGTGTGCGCGATTGCGAACTGCGTTTTACGTGTTGCGGTCTATGTAGACGGGCCTTAATGTCTCTTCGCGTAGCGCGTCTGTTATTTTTGCGCGGACGAGAACGAGTCCCGAGTTTTAGCGATTCCATAATTCTATAAAACAAATGGCCGATTGGAAAACAACGAAATACGCATTTTTGTTATGCATATGTATACGCATGCATGCATACGGAATCGCAATTACCGCGGCGGCGAATGTGTTAGCAGATATCGAGGACCGCGGCTGTGTACGATTGGAATAACAATCTACGCGCGGCCGGACATTAATCGTGAATCTGAAGCGACATCCGACTCGGTGGACGATGAGTAAAACAGGCGAGTACAATGACGTCAAAAATTGATACACAAATCGTCAAATAACACATTAATTGTTTTCATCATCTCTGCGCCGACATACACTCGGACTCTTCGCACGTGTGTTTTATATTTTCTTCCCCTTTATTTCGTTTATTTGCTCGAGCGGAGTTCAAAATTCGGAAAATCAACAAAGCTTTGCACTCGCGCAGTGTGAAAAATGTGAAATATCTCACATTTTTTCACAGGCGCGATCTCGCGGAGTCCGACATTTTTTGTAATTGCGATATCAATGCTTTCAGCGGAGTAATTAAAATTTCGCGAAACATCGCGCGCTCCTTATCCGCCAGCACTTGCGCCAGCAAGTTAATGTTAATTGTTTCGCAAATTAGCCCGTCCGTTTAATAATGAACGAGAGACTCTCGGGAATGAAATTCTCGCTTGACGCGGGAAGGTTGTCGGGCATGGACGCTTCTACATTGAGAGCCGCGTCTTTGTACGTACACAAATATTGTGATTCTCGGGGCTAACTCGAATTGAGTAAGCCGCGGTGCAATGAACTGCAAAACACCGAGGGCAATACCTACGATCGATTCGCGGTCGACGTTAATGTTTCTATGCACCGCTAGCTGGGAAGGATGCGGTCGGAAGGGGAAGAGAGAGAGAGAGAGGAAAGAGGAAGAGAGAGATAGAGAGAAAGGGGGATTCTTTGTACTTAATGGCCCGTGCAGTTATTCCACGTACTTGAACGCGTTCTTAGATCATTCGCGGGAGGATAGGGGCGGCGGAGGGTGGAAAATAAACCCCGCGCGCAACATCGTTCGTTCCTTTACACGTCTCTCAAGTCGCCGCGAGATACAGGATCTCTCCTCGCCGCTCGTTTCAGACGGTTCAAGCCGGTCATTCATCGGCCGCACAGACCTGCTCCTTTTACGTGCTCGCGATCGTTTCAGCGCAACGTGCCACTAACTAATCTAGAATATTTCACCGCCGTAATGACTGAAGTGCTCCCCCGGGGGACGGCAAGAGGTTCGCGGCAACTTGACGGGCCCGAGCGTGTGGGATTCCACCGTTCCCCTATTTATCACTTTTTATTCGCGCCGCGACGACGATATTTGTACCGTTGTAAAACGGCGCGTAAGTCCGCAAAAACGCGCACGGGAGCTCGGGCAACTTTGACGACCCATTCATCAACCTGTCGCTAGAGAGCGAGAGAGAGAGAGGGGGAGAGAGAGGGAGAGAAAGAGAGAGAGAGGTCCGCTTCTGCCGCTTTTGTTAATGAAGTAGCTCGAGCACGCAAGTGCTCAGCTGTAATAGAGAGCCAGGGAACTTGAATCCACGGATAAATTCCGAAGTATTCCGATTAATAATCACCGTGCACGCGCGCACGACTCAGACCTGCGCTGCTATCCGCCGCTCATAACTAAACACGTCAATCTGCCGCTGATGTTTTTCACTCCGCTCGGTCAATTCAAACGTGCGCTGCGGTATAAATAACGAAAAAAAAAAGAAAAAATAGCCTTTGAGTATTCAAGACCGCGTTTATCCGAAAATATCGTTCCCTTTTATAGGTCGATGATTGTTTTTCGACAGATACGAGAGCAATCCATACGAGAATACAGGTAGATACGATCTCTCGGAAGTGAAATATTATTTATTTTTATTAGTGTCATAAATAAACTATACGACCAGAGGTATGCGTGGTGTGGACGGTGTATTATTCCCGCGGTGAATGACAACGAATCACGTGGAAATTTGAACGAGCCACGGGGATCAATACGCGGGCGTTATTTGAAAAGCTAATATTTATCTTCGGGAATAAACGGAGTTCGGAGACCGTCGGGACCGTCGCGCAGCTTATCAGATTTGCAAAATCGTGGTCGGTTTGTTGTCCGTCTTCGTCGCGACTTATTTACCGGCGGCTTACCCCGGCCTCGCTCTCCTACGATAAATATATCAAATTTCCTGAAGAAAGCCACTTCAGCTCGCAATTCAGAAGTTATCGGAGAAACAGATGAACGAAATAAAACTTCCCGAGTGACACTTAATTTCTCTTCCTCGGCAGCGAGGAAAAATGAGATCTCGCCCGGCGACTGCAACGTATTCACCTCCGCTTCTTACTTTACGCAAAAATACGACGTCCGCGAGCACGGTGCTAACGGCCGCCTTCCTTTCCTCCCTCTTTCTCTGTTTTTTCTTTTTTTCTTTTTTTTTTTTGCTCCTCTTTTCGCGAACTCATATTTTAATTATTGCTACGTTAGTCGGCGGAACGCAAAATGCGAGAGGCGTAACTGCCTTCACCGGTTGCGACAAAACTGCGTAATTTCAGGACCGGCCTGTGGGCTTGTCGAGCGAGAGCGCTACAACATTATGTAAATTAAAATGAAGGATTGCAACGTTAATAACGCGTTTTCCTATTTCCCTCCGTCCCACCCTACTCCTCCTCTTCCTCCTCTTCCTCTTTCTCTTCCTCCTCGTCGTCCTCCTCCTCTTCCTCCTCCTCTTCTATCTCTTTTCACAGCAAAATGTCCGCTATATAATAACGCGCACCATCAGTCTCCCACGTTGTACTACCTAAACGCATTAAATTTGTTAAACTTGCAGTGTCGTTTTACGGGGCGAGCTACATCCATCTTCCGGTTCAAGAGGCCAAGGGTGCTACTGACATCAGTTTCCGGTTCCGAACTCATCTCGCCGACGCCATGCTGCTATTGGCCGCTGGCAAGACGGATTACTGCCTGATCAAACTCGAAACCGGCAGATTGAAGGTTCGTTTGCCCCCGGCGCTTACTTCTATTAATAGGCTTTCTGTTTGGTGTCGGTCGCCCCGCTGTTAACGGGCCGCACGTGCTACGATACGCCTGTCTGTCAGAATTCTCCTCTCCTCGCCCCCTTTTCTCTCTGGTGTCCTTGCGGGAGAAATTAGACGCGCCGTGACAGCGGTAAAAAAAGAGAGCTCCTCTCGCGTGCGCTAAAATATTCCCCCTCGAGCGCACGCGTGCGAGGGAAATGCAGGATTCGTCGCGTGCGCAGATGTAACGCTCGTGTCCGTGGCTCTTATTACTGCGGGCTTCTTATTTCCCGACGAAAAAGGATGGCGCGGCTCCAACGCCGACCACGACAGCTATTGCATCCAGGAAAAGATTTTAATTGTCAGAGCTTGGTTGATTTTTTCAGCGTCGTATCGATTTTTAATCCGCGATGCGGAGGAGGCCGGGACTAGTTGGCCCAAAGATCATGTCAGCTATGTTTATTCTGTTTATGCTTCGTTTATGTGCTGTATTTATATGCTATGTTTACTTACAGAGAGCAATGGGAAAACGAAACCGCAAAATCCTTTCAGAACATAGGTACTTTTTGCCTGAATCTTATTAAAACCGAAATTATATTACAGTTGAAAAGTAGAAGAACTTGACTCAGGAGCTGCCTAGTATATTCTCGACTTTCTAGAAACTCAAATTTCGCATTAATATTCACCATCGTGAGTGAATAATCTCAAGTAACGTGTTATTAATTAAAATGAAATCTCCTGCAAGTGTATGATACACTGTTTTGAGTAATAAGAGCAATTTTCATCCGTAAAATATTTCGAAATCGAGCATGAAGTATGTACGAATGAGATGGAGTTGGCTCATATTTAAGAGTCGTCAGGAGGTCGTGGAGAGACTGTGAAGTTTTCTCATGGAGAAAATTCCAGAGAGTCCGGAATTATATACTAATTGAAATATACATTTTATACCTGGCGTTTTTACTCCCTGAATTGCACTAAGCAATTTGACTCAGTACCGTGGCAAAATCGTCACTAGAAATACAGTTTTGATTCCCCAATCAGAGGCTATTCGACAATTACGTCACGCGAAATTTGAATATTTCTTATTTCCCCCTCTTCTTCGTCGCATCTTGTTACAAAGTTTAGGTCTGCCATATCATATAGCATGTAGTAATTATACTCTCCCCTTCACATAGACTAAAAAAAATAGCTTATAAGGTAAACGTCTCAGGAGTCGACATACATGTCCCAATGATTGACATATTGGTTTTGTATTTTTCTTTGTTGAAATGCTTTTCAATATATAAAACAATATAATAAATGAAAAGAAATATTTAGTTACTTTGTGATTTTATTTCATTGATAAGCATCTTAACAAACACAAGTATATTATTAGTAATTCAATTATCGGTACACGTTCAATCACTAGGACGTTTACCTTAATCATATTGTGAGTAATAATTATTAGACTGCGCGCTATTATCATTTCTTAAAACACAAATACTTTTTTGACATAATATAAAATTTGTTTTTTTATTTTAATTTCAATTAGTAAAAGTTGCGTTTTCGAGAAAATAAATATTTTAGAATTAAGATTTTGTTTATTAACACAAAATTAAATTATTTTTATGGAATATAATATTTTTAGATATATATAAAAATTTATAAATATAGAATAACGTGTAACGCTCCGTGATCTTTAAACCCCTATTCCCCTCCTTCCTGTTAGTCACGCAAGCTGATAGACCCACTCCCTCTCCCTCGTGATGTGACAATTGTTGAATGGACTCTTATCTGGTTTGTATAAAGTGATATTATCGGATCCTAATAAGTCACGCAATGTAGCGTGACAATCAGAACCTTAATAAGGATTATTAACAATTAGAACTTTATTAGTAATTATGATCCGTGCGATTACATATTGTTTTATACAAACTGATTGGGATCAATCTGATCCATCAGGAGATAAATTTCTGATCGGAATGGTTACGTTGCAGCGTGTTAATATCTCGGTTATTACAAAACGAATTGTGTACGGTTTACAAGATCGCGTTGCGGACATAAAAACGTAGAGAAAGAAAAAAGTCAATCACAACAATTAGTTGTCTGAAAAAAATTGCACTAAAAAAAAATGTTTTGCTGGTTCATGTAGAATTCTGAATGTTACAGTTAAAATTTATCGTTTTGTTTTGTATCTGCTAAAATTGTTTGTGGCACATAAAAGCAGTATTCTAGCAAGTAAATTTAGGTAGATATAAGGGTTGCACATTTGTTTGTTTCTCGTTGCCAAATTACTTTGTCTACCACAGTCAATTTTGATAAGAAGCGTGACTCGCTTTAATTCAGATGGAACGCCACAGAGAGATACTCTTGCTAAATTTTACAAATGGTTTAGACAGAAATGCTATCCCTCTGTTGTCATCTATATCAATTAAATATAAAATAGATGCGGCATCGCAGTATTTGCTAGTTATGTGTTTTTTGCTAATTTCTGATATTTAGGTAATTTTCGCTATGTGTGATTACAAAATCACTCTTGCGTGTGTGACTTCGAAATTCTGGAAAATGTGGCATCTTACCTCGATCTTTTACGCGACTTTCTTATTCCGAGCTGTTAGTCAACTTAACCGAGACAAGATGACCGCACTACAATATGTTTGCATTTCAGTTATATTAAACAAGATACATCTCTTTCGCGTCCACTCGTCTTCATTCAATCGACGTTATTTACGAGCTCACGTCTAAACTTAGCACGTCTACACTTGAAATATCAGCGCTAGATCGATGACACCCGAACACTACCGCACTTCGCCCGCGAAAAGTGTCGACGATGATATTTTTATGCTAATGTCGATATCGAGTGTCATGCGCTTCAGCTTGATACTGTAAAAATCTTACGTACGGAGGACCGTTTGCGCAGGAAGGACCCGATATAAATTGATTGGTTTGCCACGAGCGAGATACAGCCAAACCAGCCGCCAAATTCAATCGTGCAGGTGGATTTCGATATCGCGGGTTATCGCATTTCGGCTGATAGCAATTGCGTCTGCGATCGTGGCGGGTTCAGCTCTGCCGTCACTGTACAATCGCATCCAACTAATCGACCGACGAATCGTCGACGTCGACGACGACGACGACGATGGCAACGATGGCGAATAGCTGCGCTGCTAATTCGCGCGCGTTTTTCTTTTTCGCTGCCGCATCGTCATGAATCGAAGATCTCACGGTGAGTTCGCGAACCGACGGGACAGCCGTTGTTATTTCATGAAATGACCGACTACGTACCCTCCACTTTTCCTCCGTCGCCGTAATGGCTCGACGCGTTGACATCGATGACGGGGGGTCGCTTTACAACGCGCCGAGCGAGAACAAAATCGCGTAATGTCTTTTCCATCGATGTTTCGCGAAATGAAATTGCGGCGTTACCGCGCGATGGCGGAGCCGGCTCTTTTTTCTTCCTCTTTTTTCCTACACACACGTCTACACACACGATTTTATTGCACGTCGATACGGCGCAATGTTTCGGCTGTGAGGCTGAAACGTCGCCGCGTCGTGACGTGCGTTCGTTTTTGCACATCGGGAGTTTCACGCGATCGGTCAAAACTGTCCAACACGATGAAGTCACTCGGTCGGATTTTACGCAATAATGAGCGTTGTGTCCCGATAAAAAAATATATATATAGATAGGACCTCTCTCTCTCTCTCTGGCAATTCGAAACACAACCGTGGTGTGCAGGTAAAACTCGTTAAATTGAATGAAAATGTCCATTTTGCAAATAACCAGATATATTTTTGAGCTATTAATTAAAATATATTGGTGAAAATTTGCGAGCAATCATTCACCAATGTTCTTTAATCAAATATCTGTGAGAATGTGAGTATTTGCAAAATGATAAACAATTTTTTTGTTTAATTAGACCTAATATATATTGAGAAAAAAATGGCTGATCCAACTAAAATTATGGTTTTTTTTTCTTTTGATATAAAATTGGTGATAGTAACATGCGCATATTAGACACTTATTACTAACATTATAATATTAGTAGAATTTAACAAAAAATAGTTTCTGCTAAGCCCAAACAACTTTCAACTTTTATATTTACATGTCCAGTTAGCTTATAAGTACTGTTATTTTCAAATAATACTGCAAATTTTATATTAAATATCAATAAAAGTAACATTTCTGATAATGCGTTAGTTTCTTAAAATCTTAAAGTTCTCTATAATATTATGAAAAAAAAAAACAATTATGGTGCTGTTTAAAAAATTCAAGATGATTTTTTTTATAAAAATTTTTCCTATTTTTTTGTTGTAAGTGGGAGCTTGCATGAAACAGGTAAATGTTCACCTTACAACCTTTTCTTTAAACTGTCGAAAGCGTCACAAAAATCGTGTGAACCGTTACGATGAACATCCTGTATATCAAGTTGTATGACGTATGTATATGTATATATATAGACATACACACGTACATACAATTATAGAATTTTTTTCTCTTTTTGCTGCCGGTAAAATATTGCGCAAAAGTTGCCTGCAAAATGTGGTGTAGCGGGATTCACTCCGATGGCCTCGTTTCCCTACGTGTGCGACTGTCACGCGAAATAATTCTTAACGGGATAATCGTTCGTTGAAAGCGAATGCCGCGCTGATTTACGCGCGGTAATTAAACGTATCGTGTACACGGTGCATGCGAAATGAACGTGAAAGATTCACTCTCGCGCTCAGTAGCCAGTGCGCGTAGCAGCGTTCGTGTCCGCGAAACGAAACGGAAAGGGATTTATTATTTCTCATACTTCGTACGCGCGTCGCGAAGGGCCATACATTTTCGGCATTGCCGAGATAGAGAGAGAGGGAAAGAGAGAGAGAGAGAGAGAGTCGCGCAGACTGATTGCGAATCGCGGAAAACACGTCGGACACGTATCGCATTACGACGAAATTCCATTTCATATGTCCCGCTTGTGCGGAACGTCAAAAATTGGAATTCAGATTGAATACATACGGAATACGGTACCGTGTGATCGATATCTGCACGTTATTACGACAAATGTCAAGATCGCAATGGAAGGAAAGAGAGGGATAGAGAGAGAGAGAGAGAGGGGGGGGGGAGGGAGAGAAAGCACGTATATTAAACATGTATGTAGACAGAGTGGCGTGCCTAAACAAGTTCTACAGGCGATAATGAGAAGAACACTGACAGCGATAGAGCTCTCACCAGTAGCCATCTCGTCTCTTGATAATAACCGCTGATGAGAGCCGCGCTGCTTCTAATTATGTACAAAGAACGCTGCGCTGCAACGAAGTTACAACTTCACCGGGGATTATTAATTTTCCAACGATTAATATTCCCGCGCGTACTCTCATATTCTACACGACTCATTATCACCCCCTTCGAATGAAACGTGCTTAGCGCCCTAACTGAGCTACAACTCTTGCAATTGCGAGAGATACGAGAAAGAGAAAGAGAAAGAGAAACGCGGATTACCTACCCACACAGCGACGTTGGCGCATGAATATTATTTTCCGCGACAATTGGAATAATCAATTTTCGTGCGAACTATAAGAGAGACCGGAGCGAGATGTCACACTTTTTAGAATTTCGAAATTACAACTAACTGTTCTAACTGACTGTACCAACATGATAGAGATAATCTTCATCTGTGTTTTTACACCCGCGACGATCCTGCAAACTGTATATTTTGTTCCGAAATAACCGAAGTATGTTACAATGTGACCAGCTTGGCCTGGTAGCGGGCCAAGTTAGTTAGCAATTTAGAGTAAAAAAGTCATGTATAAAATAGGGAAGACCAGATCAATTTAGACTACTTTTCAAAATTTCCGAGTTAGTCTTTCGGACAACTGACAATTGTTATAATTGATTATACCAACATGATAGAGACAACATTCCTCTGTGCTTTTTGTAACGATTCTATAAACCGTACAGAGAAAAAATCTAAGAAATAAAAATATTTATTCGGTGAATACTAATCAAATATTTACTTATATACTATATAATATATCTATATATAAAATAAATCTTTTGATTGAAAAAATATATATTTTCTTAAAATCCTGGATTTTCATAAGAACTTTTTACCCATAAGAATTGTTTACCCCATTTAAATAAAAGAATTTTAATTTAAGTAAATATGTTATTAGTATCCGGAAAAAATATTTTTTATTTCTTATAGTTTTTATTTTCTCATTTTTTATTCTCAGTCTTTTTGCTCTCCAAATACTAATGCTTGAACACATATTTAACTCTGGACATTCTTGTTGTTTTCGTGTTTATAAATATTACCAATATTTAAACACTTTTTAAATATAGGATATATATATATATATATATATATATATATATATATATATATATATATAAAATGTATATACACACAGAGGACATATCTCTCAAAAGTAAATAGATACTATAATTTTTTTAGATGGTCATTTATTTCAATTTATCAAGTTGACATAAATAAATAACTATTGACAAAAACCATGTCTATTTATTTTTGAGAAAATTTAAATATTTGTATTTAAAGACTAAAACACAACAAGAATACACAGATTTAGATACGTGTCTAGGCATTACAGGTGCTCTTACCTCAACACGAAACGTCGAGATGCTCGAGAACGTACTCGGCAACTCCTAAATCAGTTTCTCCTACTTTTCAACCGTAACATCATTCTCCGATTTTAATGGAATTCAGGAAGAAGTACCTACGTTCCAAGAGGAACATTCTGCGATGTCGTTTCCACTGTTTCTCTCACGATAAACACATAAACAAAGCGCATGGGCCGACGTGACTCTTGGGCCAACTAGACTCGGTCTCGCCTATACGCGCAGCCGCACACTATATCGTTATAACATAACAATTACCCCGAAGTGCAGCCCGATCCACCGCGGCGCCCTCGCACTCCAATCACGAAATTTTCATCAATCTCGCGGCTCGCTCTCCTTTTACAACTTTCATTCCCTCCAAAGCCGTCTTAACCTTGAGATAGACGTTCACTCGGTTACTCGCGCTAGCCCGCACTAGCGGTACATATCCCGATGCAGTATTAAAACACCTCCTCTAGCCTGAGTGCATTAGCCGCGCGCGGCGGCGACGGCGGCGCTCCGTTGCTCGCATGAATCCCGGCGTGAAAACCGCGCGAATCTAATTTCGCCGAGGGTTAAGTCCGCGCGGCGCGAAGAAGCCGCCGTCGGGCGGCTTAATTAAATTTGTTAAGAAGATCGTTAAGGTGGATGAAGGCAGGATAAACGGCCGGGGCAAAAAGTGCAACGACAGTTCCACGGTCTCTCGTGTGCCCGGCGCGCACGCGCGCGCTACGGAGGGTCTCCTCGACTCGCTCGACATCTCCGAAGGAGGCTTAAAAGCCCTCCTATCCGGCGATAATCCGGCGATTCAGAACTTAATTGCACCGATACATCGCGATATCGCTCCTCGCTTTCCAACCGGCAATGTAGTCTCCGACTCTGCGTTCTCACATGTACTATTCAGGATTTTGAAAGCTCACCCCTTTGTGCGCACCACACGGCGTGTATTTTTAATTAAATTTACCCCGCGCGCGCACATGCACGCACACTTTCATCCAGCTTATTTCCACGGCGGCCTTTGATCCACCGCCTTCTCACAGTTATCGTAATATAAAAAGTGCACAGTGGATTACTCGACGCCCTTCGAATTTTGAACACACGCCCGTTGTTCGTGGAATGTGCTTGATAAACCGAAAGCGCCGCTGGAACGTAATGAGAGCGAGATGTTAAGAATATGATAGCGCCGCAGGTTAACATAATGGACTGTAATGCCTTGTAATTAGAGTAAAAGTTCTATTGTACTTTTCCTCTTCGTTAAGAGGACTCTGTAATCCTAGTAATTATAAAGCATCGTTACTAGCGGAGCGCGACATTTTTCTCCCGACTCAGATAGACATCTCTCCTCGTTGTGCAGATCGTGTTAAAATAGTAAACGAGTAAACACGTCTATTCCGTAAACTAACGTAGAACGTGATGAAAGCAAAAGCACATCTCTCTCTCTTTCTCTCTCTCTCCCTTTCCCTCCCGTATCAGCGACGATCGTGTCCCGAGCGCGCAAAACGCTCGTTAAGCTTGAGCCTCCGGTAATCCAATGAACGAATCGAATCTTAATTACTTTTGCGTGCCGCGATATTGCTCACTTTTCAACGCGCACCACCGTCACCGCCAACATCGTTATTCATCGTGGAGAGCGCGATGTGAAGAGGGGAATCCTCGTGTCAGCGACAGATCGGCGGCGGAGATAATCGGCCGATTGCGCACATTCGCCCAATGTACGTTTCTTCCGTTATCGCGGCATATCTCGCGCGATCCATATTCGCGGCGAGGTCGGGATATATCGGTATCAACAATAACAACGCGGCCGCAAGCCCCCGTTTCTCCCCTCCGGCGTGCAGACGCGCCGCGGATAATCCGACGGCTTGGCGGAATGCATTGGCGGCTTTCGATATTGTTCACTTTCCAATCGTCGATGCATTCATAATGCAGCCGCCGGGGGTTCTCCGACGCTCGCTGCAATTGTGTGTATAGAGGCGCGTTTACATTCTGCAAAGTGTCGCTTGCTTCTCGCGCGCTTATACATATTAATAGGTCCTGCATAGTCATCCGGCATTGGCCGACCGACCGTGTGCTCGCAGGTCGCGAAAGCTCGCGCCTTTATTGCCGGGTCGATCGTAAAACCGGTGCGCCATGTCGCGTCGCACCACACACCGTCGAAAACGTCGATGCGCGCCCCGCTTGGCTCGGGTTCGGCGATATGCTGCGCCGCCACTGGAGCTTCATCGTCTCGGACGATCGACTTTTCATTAAGAGAGGAACCGCGCCACGGACGCTCTCGATCTCTTTATGTAGGATCAACGAAGACCACCTTCTCCCCTACCTCCCCCGAGGAACACGACGTCGCCGCACCGAAACGCTATAAGTCTCGGACGTTCGATCCGGGTCGCGATTAAGGTCTCTTTATCGGCACGTACCTCACCCCCTCTCTTCTCCTGGCCTAAAGCGCATCGTGTACCACACGGTAACTCGATAATACATTACACCGCGTCGTGACATACAGCGCGTTTAAATGATCAGACCGCGGGAAGTACTCCGAGGATGTTTACCCGTACATCCTGCACGGAAAAAAGGACTCTGTTGTGTGTCGAGAGGAAAACTTGGTACACCGCGCCACAATTTCGTTAAAATGGAATAAACCCAAATATTTGATGATGACCAGAAAATCCAATGCCGCTATGTGTTTCGCTTTTTTCAATGATACATGACGCATAATAAAAGCATGGTGATGCCAACACTAAATCGTATATATAAAATATCCTTTAGTTCCAAGTACAAAATAGTTTTTTCAGTAGGCTTCAATATCTCTTTATTTTATTTTATATTTTCGAAAAAAATTTGCTCGTCACGGTTTTTCAGTGCTGCACGGTAGAACACCCAATTATTGACGTTTTCTTAGTCATTGGCATTCACTTGGAAAAAACCTGGTTTTTCTTGCGACCAACATTGCAAATTAAATTTCTTGCCTGTACTGTATGATTCCAAAAGAGAGAACTTCACGGCAAAGACTGTAAACAGTCAAGTTAGTCGCAGGGAAAACCAGATTTTTATGACAGATTTCAAAAAAGGAGGTTTTTAGTTTGTCTTATATGCATGTTTGTACGTTTCGTCGAAACTCGAGAATTGTCAGAGACAAACTTTTTTGTTCGGTACGTTATCTGTATAGTTCTTAGGTTAGTGTCATTACCTGAGTTTGTTTAGGTGACTTGAAATTGGATAATTCCGTTGGGTATTTTCTTGAAAATTCTAGGACATCTAGAGATACAAGACAAAACTTTTACTTTTAGTCAATTTCAAAAACTTTTAGTAAATAATTTAAAAGTACGGAATAAAAAAAACTTAAAAGAAATAAGCCAACTACTAAAATCTTAAAAGCCTCATAAAGTATGAAATAATTTTGAATAAAAATTCCTATGTACTTACAATCTTAATATTCTAAGGAATATTAGAAATATATTTTAGTAGTCGCTACGCGAAAAAGACAAATTAAGCAAGTAACTAACTATGCAATTGTAGGGAGATAAATAATAAAAATACGTATGATTATAGTAACCCAATCTATTTTTTCTAATACGATTTCTAATACTATTAGAATATTAGAATAGAGTTATAGATACATACGTGAAAAAAAATATATGATACACATAACCAGAAATATTTAGTTGTATGCAGCATAGTTGCATTAGTCTAGTTTTTAGTCTAGTCTTTTTGTAATGGTAATGGTGTACACATGATTAATGTGACTTAGTTACTTTGGTACATCATCTATATGAATGTAATTACGCGTGATTTGGTTGTGGCAACCAAAAATCTGTTAAGATGACATTTACCATAAATATACTTTGGTTGGAACAATTAAATGTTGACACTATAATTCAATAATTGCTCTGTGACTGTAGCAACCACATAATTAGTTGTTCTATATTTTACCATTGAATCTGGTTGACATAATCAAATTTATATGTTAATCATACTGTCTTTCCATATAGGAATAATCAAAATTATTTCATATTTTTATTAAAGCTTTTGAGGTTTTCAAAAGTGGTTTATATTTTTATTCTGCAATGTCAATCATTAAAGGAGATCTCAATAATTGAGTCTTACTCTATTCCGTTCTCCGAGATTTGAGTCGATTGATACTTTTAGGTATGTCAAATGAAGCGAATCTGGCACGGCTGGCCGTCGGCAATCGCATGACAATTTTCGCGATAATGTCTCGCGACTAGACAATGCCCATCCGGGATGTTAAGAATTTGCAAACAAACGCGCTGCACAATGCGTGTTAATCGGTTAAACATTTACAATGGCGAGCGACACGCGGTTGATTTAGGTGACTTCCGCGGATCTAAATATGCGCGGGGAGTTTGGAATTTATTCCCCGGTGGGTGTATCGTAAATCCGGCACGCGTAACTAGGAATCCCCGGCGGCGCGATTACAAAGTAACTGCAGTAACCGCTGCTGCGCGATGCGACGTTTTGAGGGAATAACGATACGATTCGCTGTGTGTGCGTGGCGTTTACGCACGTCACGTGCACACATGGATCATTCAAAAAGTAAAGAAGACCATGTCAAGTCGGTTCAAGGGTCATGTTGGCCATACATTTGTTTTATCTATTTATTGTGAAAGTAGTAATGAAAAAGGCATCACAAAATATTCCTTTTAGGACATATGTACTTTTCCTGTGTCCTAAAAAGAACATTTTGCGATCCCCTTGCCATTGTCGCTCTCGCAATAAATACATAAACGAAATACATAACTAACATGAGCCTTGGGCCAACTTGATCCGATCTCTTCTACGTGACCTAATATAGAGATAGCGCGAATTTGGCCAAATATTTATTACTATATTTCAGAGCTATCCTTTGTTAGATTAAGTAGACAATATAGAGTGATCTATCGATTAGTTTTTGTTTGACAGTCAAAATGGACTCTGCAAGTGATGGATTTTGGTCACAGACTAAACTGAATAGTTCCATTGTTTCTCATACTATTTGGCACGATTTTGCCATGATAGAATTTTTAGCGTCGAGTTATAACTAGTGGGGAAATATAGCTTTACCACTTTATTCCAGAAACAAGGAAACAGCCAAAACAAAGGAACGCACAGAGACACTTGAGGCGCTCACTTTGGCGCCCTATCAAATAAAGACTAATCAATTAGTATAGATCATTCTATCATATTTAAACTAATAAAGGACGGCTCTGAAATCTGGTAATAAAGATTTAGTCAAATTCTTGCACCATTTTTGTGTTAGGCCATGCACTTTCTGAACGATACACGTACAACAAGCACGTATAACAAGCGCCTGTAACGCCACGAATGAGCAGGTCACCCTAAGATGACGTTAAACTTCACCGGCCATCCTCGTCGCGTTCTTTCCATCAAGAAGAGAACCTGCCGAACGCGGAGACGACCAAGTTATCGGCAGAGTTCGACATTTATTTTCCGTGCAGGAGACTGAAAGCCGTTTTCGCTGTCTGTCTAGCTGTCCGCCTCCTTCATTCTCTCGGCGTGCAAACTCATTGTGCGAGTGCCTCAAGTGCAGACGGAATACACGAAACCTCGAGCTGTCGGATTCCTGTCAGCTCACGCTGTCGGAGAATTTGCGGGGCATGACTGGCGCTAGGCAAACCTTGTGCACCGAGGTTGATACTACCTCTGCGACCTAGCCTTTTTTGCGGTTCTATATCTGTTTCTCGATGCACGTCTGGGAACGAAAAATCGAATACTTCCATCGAAATGTCGAAGTTCCCGCGACTACTGTCGACCTACCGTCGGGATAAAATTAAATTTTCGTGTCAAAACATCTCTTCGTGACGGCACTGAGAATCGAGAACGACGACACGTCCTTATTTCGAAACGATTGTCTCAATTCTAAAAATGCCTCCACCCTCGCCGACACACGATCTTCTATTCCTCTTTTATCCAATTTTGGATTACTAAACGAATTGTCAGGCTCTTAAACACACAAATACACAATTCAACATAAATCCAAAGAGCCTCTAAGAGCCCACGCAGACTGAGAACAAGTATTTGAAAATTTATTTGTAGGATATAAAGTTTATTTCTGTGAAATAAAGTATGTTTCCGTGAAAATAAACTTTATGTCCTGCAAATAAAATGTCAAATATTTTTTTCAGTGCATCTATAAATGAATCAAGAATGGGAGCATCGAATCCCTCGAAAAATCAATCAAACGTTTCGGTCCTCATTCAGCGGAAATGGAAAGGAGAAATAATACACAAATATTATAATATTACTGGACTTATACATATGGACTTATTACACGGAGAAAAAATTCAAATAAAGTTTGTTTTTAATGAACGCATCAACATGTTTTAATTAAAGAACATAGAATTTATTGTTCTTAAAACCAAATTTGTGCAATAAAAATCTATGTTCTTCAATTAAAACACAATTGGTTCACTCATTAAAAACAAACTTTGCGTTATTACAATTTTTCTACGTGTACAAATGCATACTGAAAAAAGACTTAATAAGGCTTAAATAGTTAACAAATGCATTTGGTTGGGTATTTCAATATAACATTTGATTAATATCAAATATGGCAATAATTATCAATCGTCTGATAATAATTTACAAAATAATTTGTAAAATTACATTTTTCATTGAACAAATTAAACAAATTGAAACAAATTGAACAAATTAAACATTAAAACTTTAGATGATACTAAATAATTTATTAATAATTACTAATAATAATTATCCTAATTTTGGAAATAATAAATAGCAGTAATAAATTACCAATATTCCAAATAATAAATAATTTGACTATAAGCAAAGTAGCATCTCATATATTTATTACATAATGTAATAAGTATCAAAAACACAATATGACTTTATTTAACAAATTGTCTGGTGCTACATTCACATAAATTAGTACACTGAGAAAAAATACTTGAAAATTTATTTGTAGGATATGAAGTTATTTCTGTGAAATAAAGTTTATTTCTATGAATAAACTTTATATATCACAAATAAATTTTGAAGTATTTCTTTCCTCAGTGTAATAGTCATTAATCTCAACAACAGTTATCAAGGTTTGACAATAGATACCAAGCTTTTCTAAAGTTATTTGTTAATACTTATCAAATAATTTGATTATATTCACCTAAGTGTTTGGTTTAAACTATTTCACCAAAGTATCTAGTAACTATTATCCTCATGAATGACATGAAGATAAAACGCTTGATTTTCCAAGATGTTCAATGTTCCAATGCTTGATTCATTTATACAGTAGATACAGTATGTTTCGCAATCGATATCTTGCGTGGGCCTTATTGGCTTTTATCTACGTTGAATTTTGGATTATTTTCCCCTGCAAGACTCGCGATATAATTATTTCACGGCAAGGGTAAAACTTTCTTAACCACACCACATCGAGACCACGAAAAGAAGCGACTACCTTACAACGTTACAACGATACGTTTCCTGCGGTTTTCGTGCACAGTCTCGTCGGTTATCTCGCCCAGTGATATACATTAAATCCTGTAAAAATGTGTGCGCGTGTTTCCCTTCCACTGTTCACCAGTAAAAACTCTTTACGCGTTTCCATAACATTTTTTTCTAACGCGTCGCACAACGCCAATGCGAAAGAATGTAAAGTATAGAGGTCTACGGCCGGAAACCGAAGCTCTATTTCAAGGAAGAACGACCGGTCTCGGAAAAAAAGAGAAAATGGGGGGAAAGAAAAGAAAGCGAAAAGAAGAGAACAAGGGAGAAAAGAAAAAGAGGGAGAAACGCAGCCCTTAAGAAAAAAAAAACAAAAATGCATTTGTACCCCGCGCGCATGTACGTATAAAACCCATTTGCGGTGGCGGCACGTCCACAACTCCGGCAAAAATGAGACTGACTTTTACGAGCGCCGCTTCTGCGCTTTTTGCCGCAGGTTCACATTAATCTGGGCGCGGGCGAGAACGAGATGGCGAGCGCTCGCGGATTGACACTGAACGACCTCAGTTGGCACGAGGTCAATTTGACGAGACGCGAGGCCAACGTCACCCTGCAGATCGACGTGATACACATAGAGAGATCTCACCTACCGGGTCGCTACTTCGAGCTGAACATACAGTACGGGGTCTTCATCGGCGGCCAGGGCGACTTCAACGAGCTATTCCTAGGTAAGATGGCGAGGGCGAGTGAGACGAAGGCGAGGCACAAGAGAGAGGTACGCGGCGGCGGGCAGGGTTTGACTCATCCGGATAAATTGTCCTGCCACGTGACTGAACTAGATTCGATACGGCGCGCCGGCAAAAACCACGTTCGTTGACGTTGCATCGCCGCCGGTCACGAGCATTCCTCTTCCCCTTCTTCCCTCTCGTCGACTAACCTCCTTTTCGTTTAATTTCGTTAAATGGCCGGCAATCCAGCCGACTGCAGCGGAGACGACGGAGAGATCGGATAATAGGGGCTAAGAGGGCACGCTTAATAAATAATTAACGTCGAGTTCATGTGCACACTCGAGCATGCCGGTCGAAATCGCGGATTAGAGTCGGCGGCGCTCTGTTCTTTGTAAGTATCGTTAGAAACTCTGATATATATATATATATATATATATATATATATATATATATATATATATATACACACACATACACATATACACATACATACATATAGTATTCACAGCGAATTGCAAGAAGGAAAATCGCGAACTTCGTTAGTTATGCAATGGACGGAGGTGCAAACAACAAAGTCGAGCGCGCCGCTCCAACGATTATATTATAGCCGTTCGGTGTGCTAAATAAAATTGGTGGACATGTGTAATCCGAAAAAGTACCAAAATTCTAAGAGTGGGACGACAACGTCTCAAAAAGTCACAATCCCGAAAGCTATATATCGAGACAACGATATAGCGAAGTATAATTTTCAGGACACTGAAAGTATACCATTGTCTGGAAAAGTCACAACCCCGAAAACTGAGTGCAGGAACAATCTCCCAAAATATTGAAATAATCAAGTTGTTAACACAACTTTGTGGGACACAACTTCATGCTTTCAATATTTGCAATCAGCAGACTATCCGTGTACTGAGTTTTCGGAATTGTCTTCTTCTTCTTGTTGAATTGACCTGAGTCTCTTAATCCATTGGCTATTCGTTACGGCAATGAAAGAGCCATATATAGAGCGGAAGACTCTCACAGTGATCAAAGGAATGGCCTCAGACACATATTATTCTTTTTAACAAAAGATTCAAGAAGCGATAAAACATTTTTGTTGTCCCCAAAAGCTATATCGATAATTTTTTTGTTGGGTCAATTTCGACTCTGAATATTAGATTTAGTCTAAGCTTATCCGCCGCCGCAGAATGACGTGAACAATCAAAAAGATACTTCAAGAATTGGAACCAAGAAACCACATTATGGAGAATCGAACAAATTTTTCAAATAAAGGTGTTTCGCCGAAAAATAATGAGATCTAAGTCTCTTGAGGTCAAGCAAATCACTGTTTGCAATAAACGTGAAAATGACTTAAAACATTGAATTTTCGGAATTGTAATTTTTCGGAAAAATCTCCCACTTTTTCAAAATTTTGGTACTTTTTCTTATGTATTATGCATATCCATCAATTATTTCAAGCAATTTTTTAACAACTGCATCGGATTTGTTTTGGTTCTCTTTACGTTTTCTCTGTAATTTCTGATTCTTAAACATTACGGTGAAATTTCACTTTCAAAAAATACAATGCTACAAATCTTATATTTTTTATATATACTATACTCAGTTTTCAAGGTTGTGACTTTTCGGGATAATGGCGTGCTTTCAAAATCTCGGAACTTCAATTCTTTGAAATTATGCATGTCTACCAAATAATTGCCGAAGCAACACAGCGGAACATTAGATGTGGCCGTTGTAAACGATCATTAATTTGATCCCCTTTTAGCCATGAATTCGCTTTTGACAAAATTGAACAGCATTTAAACAATTTACTGTTTGCGTTACATTATTTCCCGACGTTCTCTAGCTCGTATTTAGAAATAAACCCAATAAAATTATCACACTGGCCGGTAAAAATCTAATTTCGCAAAAAGCATACGAGAGATCTGATGCGATATTAATTATTAATAATTGTTTGTTCGGCAAAATTGATACGCCTGAGCGAGGAAATTAAATTTAATGGACTACAACGTTTATGGTTAAAAAGCATTGGCGATATAACGATGTTGCGCTTGGTTTCTTTGATTCTTTAAATTCGATTCAACGAGTCGCAATGAGTAATAAAAGTAAATGCAGACAAAATCGGAAAAGCTGGTTTAAATCGCGTTTAAATCCACTTTGGGCGATTTATGATTCACGACGAAACATATATTTGGTTAACGGTTAATTTTAGCGAAACACGATTATTTGATACGCTGTGAAACGGTTAGTCAAATAATTCGATATTTCCTTCCTGTCTCTTTTTTCTCCGCGCGACAATTCATATTTAATAAATCACGGTAAAAGAAGAAAGACGAGCGCACGTCGTACATGTAAAATAAATAATTGCTATTTAACGACGAGAGACGCCACGCAAATTCCGCGCATTTGCGTCGTATAATTAATTAGCATTCCATGATTAATTTATTAAATTAACAAAATAATACGCAATTATTAAAATCCGCACTAAATCCAATGTGTATTATGCGGATATTTATGCATACACTCGAATGTAGCGTTGTTTAAAGCAACACAAGTCGTCTGCGTGAAATAGTAGTATGAGAAAGATTCAACGCACACAGAGTCGAAAAATGTCGATGAATTATCTGCCGGGGTTGCGTAACGTTCAAGTCCATTCGCGACAACGATATCACGACGGAAATTGTGTCAACTAACGCGAAACGACGATACTCCATCGAGACGATGCTATTTGGCAGATACGAATCTAATAATTTCACGAGATGGAATGAAAATGTATAAAAAATATGAGATTCGGAACAACTGTATTGCTTGAAAGCGAAATTTCAGCATTTAAGTATCAGAAATTGTAGAGAAATCTGATGGAGTTGATGAAACATTTCTCGAAATAATTGGCGTACAATCCTGAAAAAAAGTATCGAAATTCTAAAAGTGGAAGAACGTCTCAAAAAATCACAATCCCGAGAACTTAGTACAGAGGGACAATCTTCTGAAATATGGAAAGCATGAAGTTGTCCCACGAAGTTGCACGGTAAGTTATTGACAACTTCATACTTTCAATGTTTCGAAGCATTGTCCCTGTGTATTCAGTTTTCGGAATTGTGACTTTTCGGGAAGTTACTTTCTCAAATTTCTCAAATTTCGGCATTATGCATGTCCACTCAATAATTTACAAACGAAAGTCTACCTTCCCAAAATGGTTGATCGCCTAACAAACCCTAATGTATTGAAATTAATTGAACATTTGTTCATGTGTACTTCGTGTTTTCTATTATCTGTTACGTTTCCCCCGCGATGTTAAATTTAGAAATCATGTTTTAATATCTCTTAGAGAAACAGGATAGTTTTCAACGAAGGAGCTTTTGATGTGTCTTCCATATATGAGTATATATATATATATATATATATATATATATATATATATATATATATATATATATGTATATATGTATGTATATAAATTTTCTTGAAATACTAGGAAGTTTTCCTTATGGATCTTTCTTCGCTCTTTCAATGTTCTCTTCGGTGCAATCATATTAATGGAAGATCCACGGACACGGAAAGCGCTGTATTCAATATGAAACATCGTCAAGGGACAGAAATAATAAACCAGTATAAATGGAAAATCAATAAATGAATTTGAATGGTATAAGCGGTCTGAATTATTCGTGAGCATAGTTAGATTTATCTCTCGAATTTGCGCGAATCCTCAGGTTCGTTACCCTCTCCGGACAAGTCGTTGATCACGGCACACAGAAAATTTCGCGGTAATTTTATATCTCATTGAAAATGCACCGCGCTGTGTTTTCTGGGCGATTGCTACGGACGATACTATAACGGCGAATTAATTGTTTGCCATCGCGCTGGGTCGTGACGAAGAGCGAAAACAGGTGATTACAGCGGCACAGTGGCCGATATTATTATATCGAAAGTATGATATTCGCTGTCTCGCGTTTCCGCGCTTGCAGGGAGCTTAAATAATGGAGCACCCAGAGCACGAGTCGCACAAAATCGCACGAACGGGATGTAATTCAAACATTTGCCTTTGTTTTCACCGTGTGGACGCTACGTGTGTAACGAGACTCGTCTCGTGCACCAGTAACGGCGATAATTACAGTTCGATGTAGCCCGCGCGCGATCGGCAGCCCATCAATATCCCGGCGGTGTGCCTTCGTCTAATCGTGAAATATTTCGTCAAGCGAGACGCGCGCCAGTCGCATTTATAATCTCGCGGGTTGCCGATACTAATTTCATTACCGCGCCCGATTCTATTTGCGCCGCGAATAAATTGCAAGTCGCGATACGTCTCCCTCGTGAGAAATGGCGATCGGAAAATTCCCCTTCCTGTGTGCCTCCGCCACGCTCACAGCGTTCCCGTCGTGCTACGCCTTTGCGGCGAAATTCCGGATTATACGTTCTTCCGCTTCACGGTATATACCCGCCGCGGTCACAGAACACTACGGAGTCGGACGACCAAGAAAAGGCGGGAATATCCTTTCTATTTTCAGCTCGTCGCAATTTGCACAGAAATCTCACACACAGGGAGAACCCACGCGCTATTACTTTCCGAAGCATTTCTGAAGACGGTGTGCAGTCGGGATGTACCAGCGAAAGCGTAAACGTTGTACAAGTAGAATAATTCAGGGAGAATCAAAGTAAATTAGAATAAGTTGCATCGGTAAGGCTAAGTTCGGAAACTCCATCCTGCGGGTACAGCCGGGTGAATGGCGGTGGGAGCAGAGTGCAACTCGGGTGCGAATAGTTTCTGAACAGCAGATAGAGAAAATGGCAAACAATAGGTCTGCTTTTCTTTATCATTGAACTAGTGTATACTGACGAAGCTTAAAAAGAAACAGATATAGGAGAGACCAAGTCTAAATGGCCCCAGAGGTATGTTGCGCATGTGCTGTATTGCAATATTTATCTTAAGAGAAACAATGGATACAAAATCGCGAAATGTTTCTTTTGGAGAACATAAATACATTTCCTCGAATTTTATTAAAATCAATATAATATTACAGTTAAAAACAGAAAACTTAGTAGTAGTATACTAAGTTTTTGAACCTTTCGAAATTTTATATTAATATTCTCTACCGTGAGTGAACAAAGTTAAGCAACGTGTTACCAGCTAGAATGAAGTTTCTTGCAGGTGTATGATATATTCTGTTGTGAATAATAAAAGCAATTTACTTTCATAAAATGACTGTAATCGAGCATATGAGCGGACGAAGTAAAGTTGACTTATAATTAAGGACCAGTAGCAAGACTGTAGAGCCCTCTCGTAAACACTACGGAACTACTAATCAGAATACATATTTTATATGCGGCTTTCTGCATAACCCTGCCTTATACTAGGCAACTGAATCCGGTAGAGCAAGATAGCCATGTTAATACATACTTGTATTTTGGTTATTAAGAAACAAAATATACGGTCATGGCAGGTATTACCACTAGAAGAAGACTGCCTCTACCATGTTTGTACAGTCAATCATAATAATTATATGTCTGAGAAGTTGTAACTTTGAAATTCTGAAATACGGAGCATCTAGTCCCGATCTCTCCTAAAGACTGGACGGAGAAAAGACGAGAGAAAAACTAGTGCAAGCTAGTGCACGCTAATTCAGCAATAAAAAACAAACTTAATGGCAAATAAAAGTATTTTCGTGTCGCGACAGCTAAATTATAATTAATTAAAACAATTTTGGATAGTTTATATTCAAACACTAGCGATAACGAAGCAGATTGAATGATTGAGAAGGCAAATGTTGTTGAAGCTTGGATAAGAGTTGGTAATTGAAGCTACTATGAAATTAAGGAACAAGTCAACACAAGTCGAAAATATTATTTAAAAATCCCGCAAAGTGCAACAAGTTATCCGAATCCACCCTGAAATTTCAGGATGAAGAATCTCTCACTCCAGGTGCATTCAATAGAGTTTCCGAACGACTCCACCATTGTCACTTGGGTGTAACCCGAAGGTTTCCGAACGGCGCGAGGTGCATCCGGGTGCATCCGGATGAAGTTTCCGAACGCAGCCTAACTGGGACGAAGAGACTCCCGCAAGAGGCACGCGGGAACTCAAAGACGCGAGAAGCCGCGAGGGAAAATAGAAATTCAAAGACTTGGAGATGTAATCCGCACGTACGTGGGTAGTTCAAAAAGTACATGGTCTAATACAAAGATAGCGTGTGAATTTGGCCAAATCTTTATTTCAAAGCCATTCTTTATTAGATTAAGTATGATAGTATAGAATGGTCTGTCGATCAATCTTTGTTTGACACGTCTCGAGCGTCTCGCACGTCGTGCGTTTATTGTTTCGACTGTTTCCTTGTTTTTGAAGTAAAGTGGTAGATCTATGTTGTACCAACATGATTGTAAATTTATGCTAAAAGTTTTTCAAATTACAGTGAAAGAACCATTTTTCAAAAAGAACAACAGTGTGAGAAACAGTGAAATTGTTCAGTCTTTGCTAGTGTCACCAAACGTAAGATCCATTACTCGTAGAGTTCACTTTGGCGCACTGTCAAATAAAGACTAATTGACAGATCATTCTATACTGTCATGCTTAACCTAACGAAGGATGACTCTAAAATACGCGAATAAAGATTTATCCAAATTTGCGTTATTTCTATATTAGATCACGTGCTTTCCGAACGGCTCACGTATAACGCGAGCAACCGTAATCTCAACTTATGCTTACGATTTCCCTCAAACAGCACAGATATCCACAGGATATCCAAATATCCACAGGATATTTTTTCTAAACACGTTCTGAGGACGTCCCCAGGACATCCCCTGGAGATCTTGTGCTGTCTAGGCCCGTGCGACTCGGTGAGAGTTATTCGTTAAGAGCTCCCGAGAGCGGTCGCGCACTCTTCGCGCCCTGCACGCGTTTCGAGCGCAGCTCGATAACGACCGGGTTCTTTCATGCAGACTCGCATCAGCCGCAGCGACCGGTAATCATTTCTGCCGGAAGACAAAAAGTTCACTCAGCCCTTCCGTTCGAATTGGCGCGGGGACGAAATTGAATACGATCGGCACACAAACAGCATCGTTCTCTCCCTTTGCCCACCCTCCTCCCCCTCTCTCTCTCTCTCTCCCCCACTCTGTCTTTGTCAACTCTTCCGCCCTCTCTCTCCTTCGCCTTGTGGACGCGCCCCCATCGTTACCCCGTCGACCGTCACGCATAATACTCGGCGACCAGCTCGAAATTCAATTTACATATTCATGACAATTCATTTGTACCCCATGGCACGGTGTGCCGTTTACTACGGAGGAGGTCTTATTATTTCTCCGTCGTGGGCCTCGCTAAATTCTCGAGTCGAGAAATAAAGAAAGAGAATGGAGCCTGACCCGACACTAGGAGGGTTGCGAAACTCATTTTCAGCAAGGCTTTGTGTACGATTATACACAGAACGCTCTGGAAAAGCGACAACCGGTTGCGAAGTCGTGTGGGATTTTTGGCGAAATTTACAGTCGAGTTTTTCGCGGAAAGTTCAATCTCTTGCACCGCGCCCAAAGGAATTTTTGCTTCCACGTTAACCCTGCAATATCTATCGAACTTGAAGAATCAATGAAGAATGTTGAGATGTAAGATTGTGCAGACTATTATCTTAGTTTGATGTTATAAATAGTTATTTATAATTATTATTTTCATAAACGTTGGAAATTTCGATAGCATTTGAAAATTCAAAAAAGAGAAAGGAAATTCAATGAAGAGAAAGGAATTATAAAGATAGTAGTTATGTGCCCAATAATGTTGTGTGTCAATATAGATTTGAATTTAGATATGATACACACTCAGAGGAAAACATGATGATGGCAGCTATACAGGTGACAATTGTACGAGTTTTATGTATAGAATTGTGATGTACAGAATTTAATAAGCTATTTTGTAGTTATTGCAAAACTTTAGTCACAATAACTACAAAATAGAATTTACTAAACTGTATACATTAATTCTACATTCAAAAATCGTAGTTACCTATATAGTTTCCATCATGTCTTTTTCTCTAAGCGCGCAATAACAATCATAAATAGAAGTGGAAAAAGGGCGTTGGTAGATGTAAACAAAACTCGCAATCCAAAGAAACACATTGTGAGACATAAATATTAGCACTTACAATATTTAGATTTTAAGCTCGGCATTCATAGTTGTAAATTATTTGACACCTTAAATTACTAAAGAATCACTATCGAAGAGATTAATATATTTATTGCTTGTTGAAATTATAAGAAAATTACATAGATAGAAAATATTATAGATAGAAAATATGAAGATAAATAAATATTAAATAAAATCGCGGAAATAAATTCTTTCTTTGTAATTCTTTGAATGTAATTCTCAATATGATCCTCAAAATAGGAAATAATCATCTGTAGCATCAAACGTAGGGCAATAGCCTGTACAATTTTACATCTCCGAACGCATCGCTACACAGAGAGAACGACTTATTAATTCAAATAAATGTTTCTTTGGAATGGTCCAAACGAATTATTTGGTTGACACAACAAAAATATTGCTTTGGAACTAAGCCGCAAATAAATATTTTTGTTGCTTCAAACAAAATTTTGTTTGATCAATCGAAAAATTCGTTTGGACTATTCCAAAGAAGCGTTTATTTGATTCAACCAGATCATTTTCTCTGTGTAGTCCAAATTCAATGAAGCTTGCGAGGTTATAGAAGCAAAACTTCGACTCGGGGCAGCTCTCAATTTTAATTCCCAATGTATCGACGATGAAATACGTCAAGATAAATTTCTGTTAAAGTACAACACTTGAGATTAATTGAGAGATAATCTATCTAATTACGTAAACACAATTTCAAAATTTAATTTACATCCTTAACTTTCGATGTAAATACTGAACACAAGTTTCGAATAAGACGCTGCTTCTATACTATACGGATTTCGGAACACCGTGTATAGTACGTATATATACGCGTATATTGCGTGTGTATGTGTGTGTATGTGTATCATATTAGCCGCAGCTTATGTACGTGTATATATAGATATAAGAGCATACAATGCGAATGTACACCCCTGCAGAGTTGATCGCAAGATTCCCGTCGTGGATTTCGCTTATCGACCGGCATTCCCCCGGCTTCGTGAAAATATAGAGAATATTCTCGCCGAGCAACGTATATATTTGATTTCACTCCACGAAAAATCAATAAAACTATATATGTTCCGACGTGCCAATACCGAAATCCTAATATCTATCCGGAAGGAGGTTCCTCCTTGTCGTCATTTCGCAAATATCAAGAACTCCGATGGCGTCGCATCGTGAGAATTATTTGTGTTATCGTTATTGCGCTCTATATATCATTTTTCGATTAAACATACCTTTCTTCAAGATATCCTGGATTTACAAAGTAACTTATGATTACACGATTTTGAAACGATCTTTTTTTTACTATACACACATCACCGACAAATTAATTACCTTGTATCTTTCGTATTCATTTTCCTAACTCACCGAAATAGCAGAAACTCAAGGCCGATTGCTCTCTCCGCTGTAAACCTAAAACAAAAATTAAAATTGTGCCGATTATTATAAAATAATTATAAAATATTATAATTTATAATTATAGTATTTTATAATTATTTTATAATATTAATTCAAAATTACTTCAAAATTTAATATATTATTAATATATTAATTAGTAAATGTTTTTGAGGACTCTTGAAGTTTAATTAGGTTCTTATTAATAGATATTACTTGAAACTACCAAGTGAGATATTCAAATTTCAGAGTTAGATGAGACTTTCTTAGTTAATTATAAATATATATATATATATATATATATATATATATATAATTCTCAAACATATCATAATTTAATTGGAAAACTTGGATCTGACTCTGAATAAAAATCCGAGTATTTTATATGAGGCGAGTTTGATATGACAACTATTAATACAGGCTTTAAAGACACACGTGAGATAGATTGGATAGGTAGTAATATCAATCTATGATCGATATTGTATTTAAATGTTCTGGAATATTTAATTCTAATAATCATAAATTCTGTTTAGTATTACCAACATTCGTTTAAACAAACATATCGCGTTATTCCAACCATGCTCCTTTTCCCGCATAGTCATGATAACCAGACACTTGGATATTACTGCTTAACCAAACCCTGACCGATATTACACCTAAATGTTCTGATTACATATCAGAATATCTCATAATAACCAGAAACACTGTTTATCTTCATCAAAATTTGTTTAATCAAATATATCACGTTAATTCAACCATGTTCTTTTCTTTTTTCCGTGCAATATTGCAAGTTGATTTTCTTGCCTGCACCCAATGAGTGCAGCCAACAAAAAACTTTACGGCAAAAATTGTGAACAATCGCCATTGTGGCAGTGTTGAATGGCAAGAAAAAATATGTTTTTTCTAAAGTGTTAATTATAAGGGAAACGTGTTAATAATTGGGTGTTTCGCTCCGTTTCGTTCTACGAAATTTCAATTAATTGATACTCTCAGGTGTGCCGAATGAAGCGATGAATTTAGCGCGATCAATCGTTGGTAATCGCGCGTCGATTCAACCAGGCTCTCTCTCTCTCTCTCTCTCTCTCACGTAGCATTCTTCAACTACGCAAAGATAGACGCCAAAGTACCGCTCAAGGGAAAAACGACGTTCATTTGTCGTGCGACAGTGCGATTTGCCAAACGCTCGCCAAAACCGACGCGGCTAATTCGCGTAGCCGCCAAGATATCTGCTCCGCTATTCGAGCGAATCTATCTCCCGCAAACGTGGCGGTGCATTCGCGCCGGGGCGAAACATCGAGCAGCGTTTAGACACGCGTAAACAGTTGTAGAGTCTTGTACATCCCGTGCGAGACTGGCCGTGCGCCAAAACGTCTTACAATTGATGAAACTTTACATTATGTAAAAAGCTAAGGGTGATAGCGTTGTTGCGAGAAGCCACGAACGGTGCGCCGCAACTATGTTGTAAACAGAAGCTGGTTGGCTGGCTGGTTTAATGCCGCCACGGCATTCCGTCGGAAACTGTCTCCGCGATTCCGCGGCGTGCCAGTAAACGCCCATCTCGGACCGCTTACGCACACACATCTCGCCGGCTTGTCGTGCGCGAGGCGCAACCCCGTCGTCTTACATCTATCGGCGTGCGGCAGCTCGGGAGGTAATCCACCAAACCCGCCACCGCGCAGTGCTCTTGTCTCTCGCGGAGACAATCAACCCCCGATGCTATGCGAGCCCGCCCGTGGCGCGAAACCGCCAGTTTCGCCGAATCCGTCGCGTCGCTCGTAAATATCGAGTATATCTCGCGTGTACACATATTACGATATGTATATGTTACACGCATCAGCGTGTGACAGCGTTACCTCGTCGGAAGTATAAAGTTTTGCGAAATTGGATCGCAGGGAAATGGTGTTTTCGACAGTCGCGCGGTTAAGTAGAACTGCACAAGAAAAGAAGTCGCTTGTATCAACGTGAAACTTGGGTGTTTTAATGAGCGAGCCAACGCGTTGTGGTCGAAGGACACTGAATTTCTCGTTCCCATGAATCAAATTTGGTTCCGCGAACCCGAAATTCCGTCGCCTTCGGCCAAAGCGGTTTGTTCATGTTACAATTAGAATTTAATATAAAATTAAATTTCAAGGTTGCGAGTAATTATTTTTCTTTTATTATCACGATTAATTGATGATTAATGTGATGATTAATTCAATTATGTATGGAGATCGTTTAATTAACGACTGATTTCAACAAGTTCAATCGAGGACGGTTCGATTAATGATTGATTTCAACGAAGTTAATTGAAGATCGTTTAATTGACGATTGATATGAGTGAAGGGAATAAAATAGTCGTTTAATTAACAATCGAAATTAACGAATTTAATTACTAGCCGTTTGATCGGCGACTGAACTTGGTAAATTTAATTAGAAGTCGTTCAATTAACGATTAATATGAGCAAATTCAATCGATACCAATCGTCAATTAAATGACCTTTAATTGAATTAGTTGAAATTGATCGTCAATTAAACATTCTCCGATTGAACTTGCTCGTTGAATTAATCGTCAATTAGTTAAATTGAGATACATACTTGTTCGAATCAATTATTAAAATGAGAAAAATTCAACTAGCATCTTTACAACTTTGTTATACTTTTGTATGATCTGCCTTGGCCGTAGATAAATATACATAGAATAGACTACGTATTGCTGTAGAAGGGATGAAGTCAGCATCTAGAGAAAGCAAAATAGAGAGAGTAAAATGCTTTCCTTGTCTAATTATGTAATAGGGAAAACGAAGAAGGAAAAGCGATCAATGCGTCCTCTCTTCCTTTCACTACGTTTCACCCTCTCTCTTTTGTTTCTCTTTCATCGCCTCCTCCTAGACAAAGAAAGCACTTGACCTGGCATACATCTGTCCTTCGGTCTTGTCATCAGGCATCCCGTAAGAGCGCGCAATTTATTCTACAAGTCTGTGGCGTCGGTGCTTACTTATCACAAGCTAGCTTCGTGTTAATACAAACTTACTTCTCCGTGCGCATGAGGAAATTGAACGGACTCGTTTCCTCAAGGGCCTATCTAACCAGGGAAACGAGAAGGAACAACAACGGACGCTGCGGGAAGTCCGAAACATTCGGAGGTCCCGCTGCTATGCGATCGTTCCTGATTATATTTCCACGTGGCGTTTCCAACGGCGTGAATCGATAACGACCTCATTAACGTAATGTAATGTTTCACGGACACCTGCACCTGTGCGAGGTACATCCGTAAAACGCGAATGTATTTCGCGGACTCGTTTGCGATGCGCCGGCATCGCATTGTCACCGTCGCGCGGCGACCCTTTCGCATGGGGATTTCGCGCTCATTACGCGTATCGACGTGACACGAACGGGGTGACTAATCCCGCGGACTGCGTCTGATTCGCAGGGCACACGGATTACTTGAGAGGATGCATGGCTGACATAATCTACAACGGCGCCAAAGTTATAGAATACGCCAGGTCGAGGAGGGGCCAGTCGGAGGCAACAGCCGTAACGTGGGGCTGCTCACCGGAATTCGACGCCACGAGGAACACGGAAGTCAGCTTCGTCGAGGACGGAGCGTTCGTCGCTATTCCGCGCCCCATCCCACGCTCCGGCTCGAGGTATACATATACCAAAAGTGCCTCTTTCCGTTGTAACGTATACGCTTCCATTTACCATCGTCGCACCTACGAGACCGTAGAAAACGCAATTAAACTGTCGCGTTGCAGCCGTATCGGCTGCATTATCGCGCGCCACATATACATATGTGTATATAAATATATATGTGTATGTATATGTCTGTGTATGTATGTATGTATATATATGTATATACACACACACATTGACTGCGTATATCGACGCGAAACACAACGGCACGCTTTTGTCTCGTTATGAGCTTTTGCTCATGCCGAAAGCCACGATTACGTAATTAATATTTTCACCGGTGTTAGTAACTTAGCTTTGAGCTACGCGCAGCGAAATGCACGGTGTAAACTTTGCGAAAGCAATTTCGCAGTTTCAACGCATACGAACGTGTGCAATCCGGTGGAGCTCGACATTTGGTTGTCCATGTTTTTTTCGTTTTTCTTCTGTTTTTTCCCCTCCTGCCATTAGGCTTATAAGCCAACGTGACGTTGGTTTCGGGTCCCCGGTGACTCAATCGCGCAGGGTCGCGAAAACGCAAAATAAATATGTCGGCTCACGAATCCAATATCTTATGGTAATGCCACGAGAAATCCGTTTTGCTCTCGAAGCGGGGCTCGCATAACTCGCATACCCTTGCGCGTGGCTGTACATCTGCATCCACCGCCGCATTCAAGCCATCGGTCAAGGGAAAGCCTTTCATGTTACTCGACTCCTACCACTTTCATCTCCAGCGTTGCTTTTAACGACCGAAACCCGCGGGAGCGTTGTTAAACCATCTCGAAAAGCATGAAACAACTGTTTCAATCGCGTTACGACGCCGTCGATGTTAACTCTCGCAACGAGAGGCTTGCGACGTAACACTCCGTCAACAGAAACAACTCGTGATCCCTCTTTTCTGGCGCGATACGAGGATCATAAGACGAGAACGGTCGATTGACTCAAAAGCTCATAACGATAAAGCTACTTAGCGCGCCCGCTCGTTTGTGGAATTAATACCATTCGCGCGTTGTTCTCTCTCTCTCTCTCTCTCTCTCTCTCTCTCTCTCTCTCTCTCTCTCTCTCTCTCCCCCGCTCGCTCGCGAATCCCATCGCTTGGATCAATGAATATGAAATATCGCGAGAATATATTCTGTAAAATACATTCCCGAGCGGAAAGTAAGCCAGTAAATAGTCGGTAACTAGTCAGAAATTTTCATTACTCTCCTTTTTCACGACCAGGTCCCATTCAGTTTGATCGACGCTTGTTTCGATAGTAGCTAGATAGTGAAACTAGTCGCACGGAAAAAAGATTTCATTGCTGCAGCTAATCATGGTTTGCTGAAAATATATTCGTAACTAAAAATTTGCTGCTGTAACTAAAACTTTTGCCGTTATCGCTACCACATCGCCGCGGTTTCACAGATAAATTCATAACTACTGGCAGCTATATATCCTTAGGTATTCATTTGCTGTAACCAAAAGCAACCACATACGGATTCCTGCCACTGTGCAGTTAAATTTTCTTTCCTATGCAGTTTCTAAATAATTGTTATCAATTTATAACCAGTTTTCTGTCAATTTTTAATTATTTTCCATTCTTATTTTCCTTTACATTGCTAACACAACGCTAAACGTGTCGGTCGTTTCCAACTCTATTCAGTAGAATTATTCTTTATAGAAATTCGACAAATTTGCAGTTAACTACCAAAGTTCGTTAAAGAATAGCTACTGAAAAATACCGAAAAATGATTGAGACATTTAGCGTTGCGTGTCTTAAAATATATATATTTTATGCACGACTAACTGCGAAGAACATTAAGTAGTTATGCATACATGCATCTATTTAAAAAAAATACATATATTTTGTTTAGCTCCTTTTATGTATTTATATTTCCTTTTTCATTTCCCTGTTTTGATGTTTACTATGATAGTCATTCATTTAAAAAATGCTAATAAAATCAAGAATTATAGCATTAAACTTCACACTGTCCGAACATCGCAGTGAATGTCTAAACAGTACTAGTCAGAATATTGTCAGTTTTAAGTAGACATAAATTAGTTATTATTTACTGATTAATTTGTTCTGATTGGTAATTTTGACTAATTTCTTGTCAAGGGGTAAAAAGTAGGATGTTGCGAATTTTGATAATAATCTATCTATCTATCAGTTACTAGTCTATTTGACCTGAGCAGCTTTTAGCTAGCTTTTGATCCAAAAAATATATTTTTAGCAACACCACCAATAAAAACTGGCCAGTTTCTGCAATCAACTTTCCCCGGAAATATTTTCTGCTCGAATACACATGGACAAGATACACTTTGGCGCACGTATCTCTCGATACTCTAACGGCCACGGCGAGATATCTCATCTACGATGAGAGCCACGTTGTCGTGTTTCCTCTCACAGCAGTGATCTTTCACGAAGAGAAAAACGCGGCGAATTCTCGGTCACGCGAACAGAACCCTAAGCACGTTCAAGGAGAGGAAAAATTCGGGCCGAGCCGGTCCGAGGCATGGCGCTCTCTTGGTACTGTCCTTGCGGGAATTATTCGCGAGAGTGCACTAAGCGGCGGAAAAACGCTTCATTTTCACACGAATACACGGCGCACACCGGGCTGGCGCGGTTAATGCCGGCCTCCGCGTATGTACAGGTGGTTAAGTCCCGGTTGCGGCGCCCGGTTTACCGTGTCTTGTAGGATCGAGGAAGTACCGCAGGTCCTCCTCTGCTCTTTTGTGTTGCAGAGAATTAAAAGCGCACCTACGGTCCCTTAATTCAACACTTATCTGGGAAAATAAATGTTGGGACCTGTTGCATTAATGCGTCCAAAAGCGAGACAAAGGACAAAGGACACGCCGATCTCTCTTTGCGTTTCGTACAAATATTTGAACGGACACGAAGCTTAAACTCTCGCGGCGACCGTGTGCTCGTTGCTAGCTGAAGCTAGACAGAGCCAACCAATGCGTCTTGTCGATAAACGAATAAGCAGATAGTCGGGCGGAATCGAGCGGGTGACTGGACAGTCGTAACTGTCTTCCTTCCGCGATGTTCTACGTGAAGCCGATGGACCGTGAGAATTCCGACGTGCACTCTCTGACTTCAATTGATCTGGAAGATTCGAGTGTAACGTGTATGCACGTCCGATACACAGACGCTCCAACTATCTCCATTCGTGCCGGCTGCAATTTCTGCTCATCGTTTAACCGCTAATTTATCGATTTTCTAGCAGTCGCGTGTAAAAGCCGGAATTATCAGGGGGCTTAGCGTACAGATGAAGTTATATAACGTTCCTATCTCTCGCGCGTTTTTCATCCGACTTAAGTCGACGTGGAGATTAAATAAAGAACGACGGGTAAATCAGACCGATGAGTAAAATGACCGTCGAAATGACTCGAAATAGTAATAGTAATTCGGTTGTAGCGACGATTTCGTCTCCCTTATTTAATTACTTGTGTGTTGTAGTCTTAGTTTTATAACTTTTTTTCTCACTAAAAACACTTGAAACATTTTAGAAATGCTAAAAACACTTGAAACATTTTAGAAATGCTAAATTTCCTTATGAGAAATTCTTTAATAGAGAACTTCTGGAGTGATGTGGCAGTCCACTATTAGCCATTTTCTTAAAACTGCATAATATGTGTAGGTGCACACCTGATAAAACTCAAATCTTTAAAAATTGAATTTTGATAATTTTTATGGAAGATGTGAGTAGTTGAGAACGCGCTAGAGAGAGAGAGAAAATTTATCCATGTTTAGTATTTCCGTAACTTTTTGATGTTTAGAATTCTAGGGTTATATATATAAGATTCTTTGAATAAAAAAATTTATTATTTTTTTTTATTTTTATATTATATGGATTTCGTCATGTTATTATAGATTTAGTAGTTTTTGAGTGTTTCACTTTTTTTCGGGAAACGTTTTTTCAGTCTTCAGTGAAAAAAAGATATAAAACGTAAACTATAATACAAGTAATTAAATAATTAGAACAAAATCGTCACTAGCCGAATTGCTATTAAGAGTGACTTGTTTCGATCTCCTTTTTAGATGAATTTTGACTACGGATTTAGAGACAGATAAAAATGTTACTATCGTATCCGATGACTCAAAAAAGAACATCACTTCTATAACTTACGTTACCACTTTTTAGGCAAAAGTTAGTCCATTTACTCGTCGTCCTTTCGGAAACAAGTAGCGAACGGAATCGCTTTATTTCAACCGTTGAGAGTTTTCCCGATCGAGTCCGGCTACCGGCTGGAGATCGATCGATCGAGCGAAGAAGGCGCGAAGAGCGAATACGCTTTAAAACACGTCCCCGGGAACAAAGCATCGAGCGGCGAGGAACAGAGAGACACAAACGGACCGTATTAGAGCGTCCTTGGTTCACTTTCGGAGCGGTAAACAACTAATTGCGTTTACAATCCGTGCAGGTACACGTTTACCTACAACCACCGCAAATTATACCACGCAGTAAGACACTGACTGGCGCATATAGGAGCGTTCTCATTAATTCTACTTAATGGAGTTAAACGATGAGATAATTCCCGATGGGATAATTGTAATACACGCGGTTAAGTCGCACTTGGAATTCGGTTGCGGCGCGTTTATCGTGCGCATGCAAGGCTCCCCATTAAGTTATTAACGACGAATAAAACAAAAAAATAAAGAAATTAATGGAATGCAACGGTAATGGGCGCAGTTGGTAAAAATGCTGCAGACATCACGACAGAGGCGTGTCCTTGTGTAACGTGATGCCACGTGCAATGGTAATTTAAATGCCCTCCCCCTTCGGTGGCGTCGCGCGCGCTACTGTGTGTATTATTATTACATCCGTCCGTTATTATAATGAAAGTCTATCCCGCATTTGTAACCGCCATTGTAGCGGCCCGCCGCGCCGTTACTTCAAAAGCAAAGTAATGAATCCGTTCGCTGAAGTAAATAATCGGCTTTCGCGTTTGCAGCAGTCGCGCAGCGTCCTCGCGCACAAGACGCGAAAATCACTCGTCCCAAAGTTTCGTCGAGTAGAAGTCGACCAAGCGAAATTTGATTTGATTACAATTATGAATTCACAGCGAACAATCTTCTTCCTGCCCGCTGCCGCACCGTCGTTCGCGCACTACCTCGCTCGTTTAACTCGTGTTGCACGAATAACATTTTGCCTACTTAATCGCGCGCTCCGCCGCGAGGTCTGAATATTATATCGTCTAAAAAGCGACGAGTAAGCGGGGGAATAGAGCGCACAATTATCTTGCGAGAATAATATTTGCGAAAATTTCAATTATTTCACGTTCCTCGGTATCCCCACCGGCGCGCCGATTGCGTTTTACGTTGTGGCGCGGCGATTTTCAAATTCATGGAATTTTATATATCCTTTCGAGATTCACTTCGCATTTTCGGAAGAGAACATCATCCATTATCCATTATTTGTTAGCCCGTTTATTAACGAGAAATGGCAAATCGTTCAACCGATGTCGGCGCTCGATCAACGACGATGCGCCTGCAAACCCGGGAAGAAATTAATCGGGGCGATCCCTAAGTATATGGTAGCTTTGACTAGGGATGCTCCAAAATAGGCTTGCCTTCATACACCCAGATATGATTAAGATAGGCAAATTCTGAATAGAATTTCCTGAATAGGTCATGAATTGATGCTAACGTAGATGCCCCAAACGAGCCTAGTACTACTAATAGTTGGCGGCAAGTTAGCAAATTTCTGAAATAGTTTCAGTAGGGACTTAAAGAGACTTAAGTAAAATTTACTATGATAAGATCAAAATTAAACCAAATTAAACCAAATTAACTTTAATTTGGTTTTTAAAAATGGTGTTTAGATAGAAAATTTCATACAATCAGGCTGAAATCTATTAATATTAATCTACTTTTATTTTACTTTTTATTTTTAATAAATATGTTATGAAATGATTAATTTTAATTTTAATTAAATATTACTCACATTTACTTAACTTTTTTCAACAATACTGATTCAATTTGAGTTTTTGTCTGCCAAGTTTCTTGCATAAAAGTTGTAAGAATAATTGTCATGCATGAAGTGCATATTTATGTTCTTTCATTTATTATTGTTTTATAAAAATATAATATGTTAATTAGTTATATTTGAATAAAGAAATAACAGCATACATTTTCATACATATTTTATTTTTCAAACTGTTGTCTCTAATCAAATTTATTATGACACCTCAGCATAAAGCCTGAATTATAACGCTTTTAAAAAGCTATTCGATAATTATATCATGCGAAATTTTAATATTTCCTCATTCCCTTCCCCTTTGTCACCAAATTTTGGAGGCCTTCCAATTATGTGAAAATAAGAAGAAAAAATAAGGAAAGTGAGAAGAAGAAAGTAAGAAAAAAATAACTTATAGTCTTATTATAAGTAATAATTATTAGAATACACGTTATATATTGTCTTTTCCTAAAATACAAATAATTTCTAGGCATAATATCAAGTTATTTTATTTAAAATTTTTAATGAATAAAATTCATATTTAGAAAAATATTTTAAAATTAAAATTTTATTTGTTAACACAAAATTGAATTATTTTTATAGAATATAATATTTTTAGATATAAAAATGTAGATACAAAATACGCGCGTGTGATATTCCATGGCCTTTACTACCCTTCCCTCTCTACCGTTACACAAGTTAATAGACTCTCCCCCCTTGTAGTACGATATAATTATTAAATGATCCCTTAATATATATACATATATATATATATATATATATATATATATATATATA
>NW_022639540.1:274616-292816 GCF_010583005.1 Odontomachus brunneus
GTATATAAGCATGTTTAAAAAAAGACTTAATTTATTGTACTTCAAACAGATATATCAAAATAAAGTATAATTTATCATGATCATTTCAGTCATGGTCTAGTTAGACATACCAAAATAAGGTCTAACCAGATTTGCAAATCTAGACATTAATTTGTAAGAGCGTTATATCTCTGTAGGACCCGAATGGACTTCTCTTTACTGATCAGTATCAAGGGAAGATCTATCTATTTTTTAAATCTCTTTTTATAATCTCCGTTTTAATTTCTATGCAGGAAATTTCTCGCTCGGCGCATCGTACCGTTCCGCCGTGTCGGTCGCGCGACACTCACCCGTCGAGGAAATCAACCGCAAAATTCTAATCTGATCGTGGATACGCGATAGTATCGGAATTTTCTGTTGCTTCCCTGTGCGCTTCGACATCGACTCCGTCGTTCAGACGGACATTCTCCGTGACGAATCCGCGAAATCGATCGTGTGCAACCACACAGCACCGAGCACTCACCGATTGTGTGGGCGATCTTTTGTTTTGAAGAGATACCAAATCTCCCTGTCAACTCGCGCCTTGCGCTCTTACAGATGGGAATTCGAGCTGAAGACCGGCGCCGACGGCGGCCTGCTGCTTTATAACACCGGGCAATCGTCCTACGCCGATTACCTCGGCATTGAACTGTTCGAAGGAAAGATTCGACTGCTGATGAACAAAGGGAACGGCCCATCCGAGTTGATACACGGCACCGTGGTGGCCGACGGCAAATGGCATGGCGTCGTGGTGGACTTCAACCCGAGCGGCATCGGCATCGCCGTCGATCGCCACGAAAAGACGATGGCTTTGCCGTCCGGCGGTAATCGTTTCCTCGACTTGGCCGACACGTTATATATCGGCGGCACGGAGCTGAACAAGCGCGCTCGGGCGCTCGGCAAGGGCCTGCGATCCGGCGACGTGAGCTACAAGGGCTGCATACGAAATATGGTGTTGGATAACAAGGACCTCGGTCTGCCGGACGTTAAGGTCAGCCAGGGTATAGTCGTGGGCTGCGTATGGGGATTCCCCTGCTTCGAGGCCGAGCCCTGTATAGCCGGCGCTACCTGCTCGCAGCTGGGCGTCAGCTCGTTCAGATGCAACTGTGACCAGTCGCTATGCACCAAGCCGAATTACGTCGACGACTACAAGGTAGATCAATTTTAATCGAGTTTCGATGGCGCTCCACTTGGCGAGGGTTACGTTGCGGTTGCGAGCTAATTATGTCACCGGGAACTAGCATATGGATTTATGGAGATCCGAAATGCACGGCTAACTTAGTCAAGATAGAGCGCGCATATAGGCCGTTCTTTGACAGCGGCCTCTTGTCTTGCAGCGTAACTAGCGTCATATACATGGTGTCTGACGATGAAACATATAAAACTCTCGTATACGTATAAATTAAATCAAACTGAACGAAAATTCTTCTATCATTTTGCGCGAACAACCATGTAAGATTTTGAGTTATCAATTAAAGAAGATGATCGAAGGTGACGAATGATCGCACGGGATACGGTGCAGAGTGTGATAGTAAGTATGATTTATATTGTGCGCTTTAGGTCAAACTGAACCAAAAAGTCCTCTCTTATTATCTGACAGCCAAATAATGACCTAGAAATGTAAGTTATGCTCTCTCAATCTAAGGTCACAAATAATTTACAAATATGAACACCAGGCTTAGAATAGATAACGATTGATCACACGACGTCTGCCGTCAAACTGAGGTTAAACTGAGCAAAAAAGTCCCCTATCATTTTGCAAATAATTATGTAGTTTTTTAAGCTATTAATTAAAGAGGATTATCGACTAATCACGCACGATCATTCGTTGATCTTCTTTAATTGATAACTCAAAATTTTACGTGGTAGTCCGCAAAATGATAGAGGAATTTTTTCTTCAGTTTAACCTAATCTACATATACACGACAGCTTTATATGTTATCGTCAGATATCCTGTGTACCAGATACATGTCAGAAGTATTTCGTTTTATTCGTCAGTCACTAATGACGGATTTTCTGGTCCAGTGAAAGAGAGACACTCGACGGTGAGATACGCGTTGACATGCTGATATCCCGACGAACATTGTTCGTGTCGGTGAGATAAAATATCAAAAGTCGATGCGGTGATGCCTTTGCAGATTTACTCCAACACCACCACTCTGCCTGTAAACCTGGAAATTCTCTCGCTGAGTCCTCTGCTGGTCTCCGAAGGGGAGCATGTGCTGATAACGAGCGACAATATCGGGATGGTGCTGGACATTGCTAAGTACAACGTGGGGGAGGAAGGTGTCGTGTTCACCTTGGTGACGCCACCAACTTACGGCACATTGGCGTTCGACTTGCTAACTACTCGGAGCGATCACTCTTTCACGTTGCAGGATATCAATCAAGACAAGGTAACCGCGCACGCGACCAAACCGCGATCGATTAACAAATCTACCAATCGACATTTCAATTCGTAAGTTCTCGGCCGCGACGCGATCGCCGCGACGTCAGCGTCCACCTGTCGGCCACACGTGTGCGCCACGGCTCGAGATGAAGCCGAGGAGTTTCGCGGAAACACGTGTAAAAGGCGAAACTCGGTCGGTCTGCACCTGACGTTAATTAATATCAGGTGACTGAGCGCGACGCGCCGGTCGACCCGCCCCCGTAGGCCGTACAAGGTGCGGAGAAACGTGGAAAGTCATGTGTTCTTCCAGTTCGTCATAGGACCACGCGTCGCTATACATAGTACGCGCCATAAGGACTAACTTTAGAACGGTTGGCGGAGGGTCGGACAACTCCGTTCTCGTGGTTCTCCCGTTCGCCTGCTCGTCGTACGCTAACCCACACTCAATTTATCCAGCGACAGTGCTCTATTTATAAACTGCCGCCACCACTCATTAATGGTTTTACGTTAAATCGCGTATCGGCCTTTTTATACCGTACACACCACACCACCGGCTTTCGTTACATACCGCCAATTACTTTCTAATCGTTACAAAAAAGCAAGAGGGAAAAAGGAACTCGCGTTTTCTTCTCCTTTTTTTCCCCTTTGCCCCTTCTCTCTTTCTCTCTCTCTCTCTCTCACGCGCGTCTCGCGGGATCGGCGACCGGCGGCGTCCACTCGATATGCTAATCAATGACTCCCGATATAACCCCCGTCGCTCTAATTAATTTCAACCGCGGTCGATCTCGAGTGTTAGATCGAACGGCAGAAAGGATAACACGAGTCGGGCGCTCTGACGTGCTCGCCCATGATTAATTCTGATTCTGTAGCACGGTGCAACGTATATGCGTATATGTGAGTGTGTACACCCACTCGAGGCTCCCGTGGTATGGCGAGAGCTGTGGCAAGTTAAAGTCCACACACTCCTCGTTGTTGTAAGGTCGCGTCTAACCGATACTGCACGACAGATTAGTAGCACTCGCGCGCGATCTCCACGTCGTGTGTAAATTTACTTTATAAGACGGCACGAGAACACGCAAGGGGGTGCTACTGGAAGATGCCACGTTACTTAATCTCGAGCTCGCGATTCCGAAATGTTTATTAAGCGCTTTAGAAGTATGTTGTCTATCTCGTGGCGTTACGGGTCTCATGCGTCTTAGAATTACGTTAATTTTCCCGTCTCTCGCACTACGCGACTCCTGCATTAGGAGCGAGACATGATGCATAGCGCGTTATCCTTATGATAATTGACTTCCCCGACAGATACAATACATGCACGACGGTAGCGAAACCACAGAGGACAGCATGATTCTGGAGCTGACATTGGTGGCCGGGACAAGCAACACGCTGCCAGGATACCTCCAAGGACGTCTCAGGTTTCCTCTTCACGTTAATGTCACTCCTGTCAATGACCCTCCGTTGCTCGAGATACCGACCGCGAAAGTGCTGCGTCTGGCCCAAGTAAGCCACGAAAATAAACTCTGAGCTCGTCTTTTCTTTTTTTTTTTCCCCTCCTTTTTATTCTGCCGGCTCATTCCGCCACGCACTTTTTCCACGAACGTCGACCGCGACAATGCGATAATTCGAAACACGTTGCGTCTCGCCAGCCAAGATAACCACCGCTTCACGCCACCTAACTGAATCAATTAATGGAGGCCAAATGAAATAGTAGCTTATTTGTGACTCGTGCATCTTCGGAGAACGCGGCAATTTAGCCGTGGCGAAATCGATTTAACTCGCTCGCGCCGGTCATCGCTCTTAATTAACCGCGCGTGTAAGCTCGAGGATGTATGCGCGTGAGTGTGTATGTATATATGTACATATATGCGTGACCGCACATAGCGAGCGAGCGAACGCGCATATTTCTTTCGATCCGGATGCGCATTCTCGGAATAGTGATGATCGGCGATACAAAGGCGGAAATTGTCGCGGCTATAACAATCGACGTCGTTCCCGTTTGATTTTAGCGTCGGCGCGGAAATAACGGCGCGGCTTTTTCCACCGATTGGCCGCGTGCAATTGCTCGATAACGCGTATCGTTACGCCGCGGATCACTCGAGGCGGATATAAAAACGCGTGAAAGAAACGCTGATATTCGCAGGGCACGAGGAAAACACTGACTAAGGAGTTGATATGGGCCATAGACGCCGACACTCCTTCGGAAATGCTGATCTACACGGTTTTACGAACGGATACCGACGCCGGCCACATCGAGAGAGTTACCACTCCTTTCCGACCGATCGACACGTTCACGCAAGCCGAGCTGATGCAGGGCCTGATCGCGTATGTGCATCGTGGAAACGGTAATGGCACGAATGTATATGCACGTAGCTTGTCATTTTTCACATGGAAAAGAACTGTTATGCTTGCTACAACTACGTCTTCTGTGATTAAAAAATCATGGGAATTTTATCATGGGCGTCATGTTCCTCTTAAATAGATGTGGCATTGTTGCTGTTTTATGCCCATCTATACTTCTCATAGTTCTTATGATTTCAATTAGTATATTCTCATATGTAGTTGCTTCAACCGAATAGGAACATTGCTGTCTCTCTCTGTTGTAGTCTGTAGAACGAATACTATGGTTGGCAGATTTGTGCTCTCTTAAAGTGAATCAGTAAAAGGAATATTTCACCGACACTCAGTAAATATTCACAGATTTTCATTGGAAACACTCCAACTTTACTGTGCCATCTTATATCTCATTGATTTTGACTAGTGAAAGTAAGATTTCATTGCAAAATCTGAAGTACACAAATTCATCATATGCCAAACCCAACTTTCTGCATTTGTGGCAATAGAGTCGACGGCTTCTATGCGATTTATGTATAATGACACTGTCCGTGTTGACGAGTTGCATCAACAATCATTACTATTGACTGATTATTTCAGTGAGATTTTACTGATTGCAGTGCTATAGACTGTAGCACCGCAATCAATCAAATCTCGTTGAAAGAATCTGTTAATAGTATAGCACAGAGATGGACTATAACTTAACCGCCATAACTGAACCGCCAATTATAAGTAGAGTATACACTGATTGTACCTCAGATAGTGTAATTATACGCTATACAGCACTGAAGTTTCGCTCAAACATGGAAGTATGACAAGCAGCAAAGAAGATCAGTGTATCACTTGCAGAGTATTATAGTCTCTACAACCCTATGCATAGGCGAAAAATAACATTAATATTTCGTAGCTGCAATTATATCTAGTCAAATGAAATCCATAGTGTTTCCTCCGTGCACAGAGTTTAGAGTTCGAGATTCCGCCTATACGAACGAGTTAAATTTTAATCTTACAGCTAAGCAGAACGCGATGCTGGGCCTGCAAGTGAGCGACGGCATTGAGAGCAGTCAAACAGCGTCTCTGCGTGTATCGGCTTATCCGTTACAAATCAAGCTGACACACAATACCGGCCTGGTAGTGGTGCACCGTTCGTTCTCCTACCTGACGTCCGCGAATCTCTCGTTCGCCACGAATTCCGACGATAACACCATCGACATACGTTACGACGTCGTCTCGCCGCCGCAACACGGCGTTTTGCAAAAGCTCAGGGACGTAACCGGCATTTGGACGAACGTCGACCATTTCACTAGTCGGGACGTGGAATCGCACATCATTCGTTACTTCCACAACGTCGGCAGTCCTAATCAAGACGAGTTCAAGTTCCAGGCGAGCGTGCGCGAAGTGAAGACGCAGCAGACCTACGACTTCCGCATCACTTTCATCGACCTCGAGCTTAGGGAAGCCAGAAGGGTGCCCGTTAATCTCACTAACACGTCGAACATCACCATCGCGAGCGGCCACTTGAGGTACCAGACGAATCCATTAGTTACGTCGCCGAGCAAGATTGTTTTTACTCTCACCGCGGGACCAAAATACGGCAATTTATTTCTGTCTAATCGCAAGCTCGAAACAGGCGACACCTTTACGCAGGAAGACATCGAAGCCGGCAGACTGACCTACCGTCTGTTCCGACGGGCTTACTCCAATATTCACGACGAAATAACGTTTAATGTCAATGCTCCGCAATGCGTCGACATACACGCCAACCTGAAGTTCCAATATCACATCGGCAAGAACGGCAAATCGCTGGAGGCGGTGGAGAGCCTGAGGGTCGACGAAGGCTCCAACGTGACTCTGAGAATCACGCATATGAATCCGAAGGAATACGGTCTATCTTCTCTGACATATAATCTTACAATAAGACCGAATCACGGCTGGCTCTCGATCGCTAGTACTTTGCGATCGCCGGAACAAAGGAACGTCTCGTCTTTTACGTTTGAGGATTTGTCGGCACTGGCGGTGTACTACGCGCACGACGATTCCGAGACGAAAGAAGACTCTTTCGAATTCGTGGCTGTGTCCACGGACTCCGTGGACTTCATGTACGTCGGGCGATTTCGCATCGAGATCACCATGAAGAACGACAATCCGCCGGAACGAACGGTCGGCCGGATTTTCCACGTCGTGTCGAAGGGCGAGAAACTAATTACTAACAAGGATCTTGCTTACACGGACAGGGACATCGGCACTAAAGCGAGCGAGCTCGTTTATACTAGAAAGGACGGCCGGAAGAGCGGGATATATCGGATTACCAATCCCTCGGTGCAGATACGCGAGTTCACACAACAGCACATCAACGACGGCGTGATACTTTTCCGGCATCAAGGTGACGAACACGAGACAATTGAATTCGGCATCACGGACGGTCACTTTTACAGAACCGGCGCACTTGAAATTCAAGCCAGCCCGCCCTATATCAGATTGCGCGAGAGCAACGGTTCGGTGGTGCAATTCAACAAGTCCGTGGTGCTTCAGCCGAAGGAACTGGAGATTGAAACGAACGTGTACACCACCGAGAAGGACATCAAGTACACCGTGTGGGAGAAACCAAAGCACGGCATACTGCTGAAGCACGGTAGGGAGTCCAACGGTTTCACGGAGGACGATTTGAGGCACGGCATCATCGCGTACAGGCATCTGGGTGGGTCCTTGACAAAGGACGTTTTCAAGTTTAAAGTGTACGTGAAGGGCGCGGAGACTGAAGGGACGTTTGCGATCAAAGTCTACCCGGAGAGCTATTGGGAGTCGTTGATCGTTCAAAGTAACAAGACGATATTCGTCGAGGAAGCTACGAGCGTTCTGCTGAGCCGGAAAAGCCTCGAGATAATGCATCCGAAAATATCGCCGAGCGAGATCGTCTACTACGTGCGGGAGTGGCCGTTGAACGGCTATCTGGACCTGCAGATCCACGACGAGCACAACAGCGAGGAGACCAAGGAGGAGTACAGCGGCAACGCGGTGAAGCGCTTCGAGCAGAGCCTCATAAACGATGGCCGCGTTTTTTACGTTCAATCGGTGATGAATCAGACGAACGATCGCTTCGTCGTCGACGTTACTAACGGCATCATATGGCTGCGCGGCCTCAGCGTGAACTTCGTCATAGTGCCGGAGAAACTCTACGTCGAGGCAAAGGGCTTCCTCGTGGTGGAAGGGAAGAGTGTGATATTGGACGAGTCTAAGTTCTCAGTAGTGACGCCTTATTACGCCGGCAAAGTGACGGATTACAGGGTCGTGGAAAAGCCGAGGCACGGCACGATCGTCGACTCCACTAAGAACGCCCAGGTGAAAAAGTTCTCGCAGAAGCATCTGAACGCCGCAGTCATACTCTACAAGCACAACGGGGATGAATTCCCGAGGGATTCCTTCAGGATGGTAGTCACAGCCGGCGACAAAACCAGCGAGCCTTTCGACGTACCGGTCGTCGTTCAGCCCGTCAACGACGAGCTACCAGTTCTGGTGAACAGAACCAGGCTGAACGTCTGGCAAGGAGGATCTGTTATCGTGACGTCCGCGAATCTGGCAGCCATAGACAACGACACCGACCCGTGCGATATCACGTTTAACGTGACCGGAGTGAGGAACGGATACATTTCATTAATTAACTCTCCCGATATGGACATCTATAATTTTACGCAGAGTCAAATTAACGAGTCGCAAGTGGTATTTACGCATACGAGTGAGTACATTATTATTATTGTTACATTATCGTCATTATTATTATATTCGAGAATTAATCTAAATGCATACACGAGCTGTTCTGCATAATTATACGTGCGTACATGAGAATACTGACGAGCGAGATCAAATTCGTGCAATAAACACATTCGATTAATTTTGCGATTAAAATATGCGAAATCAAGCGCAGTAATTAACATACACATGTAAAAGCACGCGGTGGTGGCTCTTCCAGATGGCTCCGACGGCGAGTTCAACTTCGTATTAAGCGACGGCGTACACACGACGGAATCTTACACAACCTTGGTCGCCACAAAGCCAGTTCGTTTGAACATTGAGCACAATATGCCGCTTAATGTCTTCCCTCTTACCAGGAAATTAATATCGGACAAGCTTTTATTAACGACTTGTTCAGACGAAGCGAGAGAGATTAGATACACTGTGCGAAATGGACCCCATTTGGGCAAAGTTATAATGGAGACAAGTGAGGGCGTATGGCTCGAGGTCGAGCGATTTACTCAGAGAGATATAAACAATAGCAAAGTGATTTACGAGCACACTAAGCAGTTCATGGACCTGACGGCCAACGACTCTTTTACGTTCGACGTAGAAGCTCACTTCGCTGGAACTTTAACGAATCAGGTATAGAAGACGGTCGAGCAATTGCTTGACGGATGACTTTATTGTCCTAAAGTTCCTTATCTTCTATCAGAAGATAAGGAACTTTCTAATGTTTCTAACAGTTCTAGTATTGCACAAATGGTGCTTACGCTCCCGGTAAATTAAGAGATTCGGTAACTTCGATGCTTTAATACTAGAATAGTCGATGAAGTCATTTTGACTCCTTTAAAGTCTTCTTCTTGTCGTTACTTCTATCTCTCGTGGTTTAGGAAAAACAGCTCTCATGACTTTTAATTATTTTTAAAGTAGAACACGCTGAAAAAGTAACGAAAAAGATCGATCGTGATGAGTTATTTTATAACTTATCTTCCCGAGTAAAAATTTATAATTATATCTAATTATATATAGATTTTGTCCTGAGCAATATATAGTCACATATATAATCATATATGTCTACATGGAAAAAAATAATGTTAAATGGAAAAGGGGAGTAATTTCATTCAATTAAACGTAGACATCATATGTTGCCAGAAGTATAAGCATTTAGTTCGATAATTGAATTTATAAAACAGTATTTTTTTGTTATAAACATATACAATTATACATGATTATGTATCTGACCATATAAAGACAAAATTCATACATGATCTTCTTTTTCACGAAATAAATCCTTAAGAGAGTCATTTTGACTCTTCATTTAATTATCAGTGTTATAAGGATAGTACACAAATTTGTTATTTGAAATTTTAGTTTTTTAATTCCGATTAAGTTTATATTTCATACTGTGTTTGTTCACCAGTCTTTTTGTACTGATTATAAAGGTCAAATAAGTAATAATTATGATATATCTTGTAAAAGGCCTGTATTTTGAAAATTATGTTCTGAGAGCATAGTTTAAAAATCATCATTGATGCAAGTAACGAGAAACTGAAAGACTTTAAAAATATTAGAATCGTAAGGAGTTAAAATGATTTTTTCCGGCATATAAAGAAGTTTGTCTTTTCCGAGCATTCTACTGTTAAATGAATTGCCCCAGATAGATATATTTTGTCATATTGTCTGAATAACGACTGAATTGAAAATAAAAAATTGTAGCACGCAAAGATGCGTCCTCATACAACATGAATTTTGTCAGTATATAAAAGAAAACATCCCGTAAAAATTGCGGCAATATTCTGCCGCCATAAAATTGCAGTTTATTTTCCAGTAAGTAATTGTTATTAATTCGAAATTATTATAATAATTAGAGATAAACATTTCAATATTCAATATATGACGTAATGAATCAATATTTCCTAAAACAATATATTTTAAATACGTCATGCTGTTGCAATAGCATCACAAGGTATACATTAAATGTTTACATGTTCATCACTTCTATCTATCTGGCTCAGTTCTCTTGTGTTTATTACGCATATAACGTAATTTGTTTCTAACAGTTTACTTCGTGTTGCAGGTTTTCCAAATAGATATATCAGTTTCAAGCGGTGGCCTAGACAGATATATTTCAGCGAAGAACGTAAGAGTCGTGGAGGGTGGTTCCGCAGAGGTCGTCATGAACATCAGCGGTATCGTGTCGTTTTTGCAAATCAATGCCGGGATCGAATATCCGGCGGTTCTCTCGAGATTGGTTCATCAGCCCAGCCATGGACATGTGATGCTTCTGCCAGACTTGAACGTGACCACCTTCACGCAGCCGCAGATCGAGGGTGGAAAGATAGCTTACTACCACGACCACTCGGACACTCTAGAAGATCGCATACAGTTCTCCCTATACTTGACACCCGGTCACGTGTTACTCTGCAACACCAGTGTGCCCGTCGTCATCGAGCCGGTCAACGATCAGCCATTCAAGCTCGTTACGAACGCCCCGCACATCACGGTCGTTCAAAATCAAAATCAGACCATCACACATGAGGATCTCTTCACCACCGATCCCGACACACCACCGGAGGAGATCGTTTACGACGTGATCTCGGGACCGACCTACGGCAGATTGCTGCTTTTACCCTTCGACCAGAACACGTCGGAGGTGCGACAAGTGAACAAATTCTCTCAGTACGACGTGGACTCGAATCGAGTGGTGTACGAGCATAACGGACCGCTGCAAGCGGCTTCCTTCTACTTCAGAGTCTGGGACGGTCGGTTCAACCCGGCTTACACCGTCTTTAACGTCCACGTATCGCCCATACTTCTGAACGTGACGGTGCTCGGGCCGGTGAGCTTGCAGCAAGGCTCAAACGTGGCCCTCCTGTCCGAGAACAACGTGAAACTCGACACGAACGCGCGGCAGGATCTAGTGATCTACGAAATCACGACGCATCCGAAGCACGGGGTGCTGTATGTGAGGGACAACGTCGCGGCGACCTTCAAACAAACCGACCTGCTGTCGAAGAACGTGATGTTCATGCAGACGGACATGACGGTGTCGAACGACAGCCTGGAACTGTCGGCGCGCTTGAGCAGCTTCGAGCAGGAACACATACGCGTGGACATCAAGGTGATGCCACTGATGATCATGAATCCGATGATCGCGTTAGCGGGCGAAAAGAACCAGATAACTCTCCGGTATTTAGACGCGACACCCTTGGCGAAGTTAACGACTAGCAATCCCCTCTACACCATTGTGAAAAAGCCGAAGTTTGGCAAGATCAAAAGAATTATCAGAAGCTCCACGTCGTCCGGCGAGAAGAGGGGCACGCGTGAACGGGAGGTAGCGCGTTTCTCGCATCAGGAGATCGTTTCTGGCGTGATATATTTGGTCTGCAGGAAAATACCCTCGATGGAGTACGAAGGTATCGCGGATAGTTTTAGTTTCATCTTAGCCGCGTCCATCTTTCAGCCGGCGATGGACGACTTCGAATTTCGGATCAAGCACGACACGGACGACGATAACATCACTTTGGGCGGCCCGATGGACCCGGTAGGCCACGAAGGCGAGATGGCGATCGCACCGAACATGAGCAACGACTACCTGCTGATTCTCGGCATGTTGCTCGGCGTGTTTCTCCTCGGAGTAGTGGTGATTATCACGATCAGGTGTCGGCACAACCGATACAAGCATGCCGAGGAGGAGAAACCGGAGAGCACACCTGCTGTCGGCGTGATGCCGCTTCCCAGACCTCCGGATCACCTGATGCCTGCAACTCCGCACCTCAAGCCCTTCGGCAACGATCACAATAGCGTGACAGCCAGCACGCCATTGCCGGTATTGCCGTCGACGTTGCCGCAGTGCAAGGTGATACCGTTGAGTCCTCTGGAGAGCAGCTCAGAGGTCGACGTGTCCGCCAGGTACCCTTACGGGGTAGCGGACGGCGACGAGTGGAGTAGCTTCGACACTTCCGAGCTACCCTGCCAGTCGGCCACAACTCAGAGGACCAAGAAGAACCCGCTGCTGAGGAGGGATCAGTACTGGGTCTAGCAGGAGACGAACGCGTTGCGGTTCATGCGAAGGAAGCCGTAGCGTCTCGCCAAGTGTCTCGTGCGGAACTATATCGAAACAATCGTGGATATCACGGACTTAATGTGCCTAAGGAAAGTGAAATCTACGACGAGGTTTACGGTAGTCGTTCGTCGAAGCCCGGAGTCATCGCGGCGAACGCACGAGGTCGACGGTGAGCGTGAGAACTACGTGAAATTTCGATGGTGCGGCGAGACCTCGGTGACTGTGTCGGCGTGTCGGTGCATCGTCCGACTGTAGTTCGGACAGCAAGAGAAGGAGAGAGGAAAGACGAAGGAACTTGTGGAGAGAGACCCGCGGATCGAACGGGAACGATCGATAGACTCGCGGGTAGTTCGCAGTGTCTCGTGTACTACTAGCCTAAAACGATATAAGCAGAAATCTAGAGAACCTCTTTGAATGTCACGACTATCGCCGCTATCACGAGCTCAATGTGCCTAAGAGATGTCTGACTCTGCTGACATTTTTCCACTAATCGCAATCGTCGATTTTTCGTGTACGCCCGCTCAACGTTCCTTCCCCTTCGGCGGATCGATATGTACGACTGACAAACGAAAACGGCAAATCATAATTGTTCGCTGGATATACCGAGAAAAAGAGAGAGGGGGGGAGGAGAGATTCCTGTCGGTAAAAATCAATTCCGATTCTAAACCGGAAATCTGTCCGTCGGTTTACTGACTCGTTTTAGAGTGCAGACCTTCAGAAGGATCCGTAATAACTTCTTTTACGTTTTTCTCTATCTCTTTCCACTTTTTACACTTTTTGTAAACTTAGAACAGTAAGAAATACCGAGTTACGAAAATGGCATTTATCGATCCCCTACTGTCGTAAGTTTCAGGCGAAATCAAAACCGAGGCGGAACTTTCGCTCTGCCTTAAGCTACATAGAGACAAAGGCCAGGATCGGGTAAATGGGGCAATGTAGGAATCGCGCGACTGCGATCGTAAAACGATCCGTCGTCTGCACAACGCGAACGAACACCTGCATGCTCCTCTTACAAGTTCCTTGTCATCGAAGCGCAACCGAATGCATTTATATTAACACGACTGTACTCCAGTTTTGACATATCTTTTTATACCATTGTATTTGCCCGAGTCGAGCTTTGATTTTCCTCGAATGATACAATTCCATCCTATCGTTACTTCGACTATCTCGGTGTTATCCTTAGCTCATATCGTGCGAATAAACGTAACTCGACAATTAGTCGTTCGTTCATTCGTTCGGTGAAACGCGAACACGCGTCGCTAGAACGGCGAAGTCGCGCCGTTTTTCTCTTTACGTAGAATGCGTTGAATTATGGCTCCCGTTAAGAAAAAATGTACAACATGCAGCATATTAAGGAATCATGTCGACTGTTTATTGCGATCTCAGATAGGAGCGAAACTTATCGATCGATAGCGTTACTCAGTAAACATCAACTGACAGCAATATTACATCAATATTATAATTTCTCACTCAGTAATGCAACTGTCATGTACAATATATGTTATATTTAAAAAAATGTAATCTCATCTTTCGCGGAATCTTCTCACGTATGGTATTAAGAAGATTCATCTAAAGCCAAAAGAAAAATATTCTGAAAACAATATTCTTGAAGTTGAAGGAATTTCGTCTGTTATCTACACACACAGTATGAGTTTTATTCTTAATAGAAATATTTTCTAGTAAGAAGACATTCTGCTTTAAGCATATTTCTCTTGATACAAAGTGAAAAAAAAGAAAATAAATATCTAGTAGATTTATGATTAATAGTTCACTTCATTAGAAGAGAATTACTCTTTCGATTCACTGAGAAAAAATATTTGAAAATTTGTGAGATATAAAGTTCCTTTCTTAAGATAAAATTTATTTCAATAAAATAAACTTTTATCCCACAAATAAATATTCAAATATTTTTTCCTCAGTGTAAACGTTTCCGCTTAAAGAATACGATTATAGGAAAAGGTACCTTGTAACCACATTGAAAAAAAAATATTTGCAAATTTATTCGTAGGATAAAAATTTATTCTCCACAGAGATAAACTTGATATTCTGCAAATAAATTTTTAAATATTTTTTCTCAGTGTAGAGTTCTTCTTTTTAGGTGTCAGAGAGAATTTTTTTTGGTGTTTAGAAGAATCTCCTTGAAATTATATATAAAAGGATTCCGTAAAGTTATAATTTTTTGGGTGTATATTACATTTATACATTGCTGAGTGGGAAATTTATAACACCTATGTAATGTTACCCTCAATTGGAGTTCTGGGTTCTGAATTCTTCCGCCGCAAATCATCGTTTTTCAACGTTTTCTTCACGACGAAGCGTTACAACGATTATCTTTAATGGAACTACGTAGCATCGCCTACGGGACGCGCAATTCATCCGTTTTCCCGCATGATTCGTCTCTGTAGTGAGCGATAGACACTTTGCTTAGGCGACGCCAGATAACACGACTGTTCGACGTATCTCAAATTGCGAATTATCGTTAACGGTCTAAGTCTGTAAGCCGTTTTTTACAAAAGTTCGTAGGACTGTCCTACTACGAGTCGTTGACGCGCGGCGAGTTCGTAATTCATAAGCGATGAACGGGGTTGTGTATGTATGTGTATGTATGTATACGTGTGTGTGCACGGTTCCGGTATTACGAAAGAGAAATTTATTGATAGGGGCGTGTTGACGAGTTCGTTGATTCTTAAGAGAGATTTTACGTTACGTTACCCTTATATACGCGAACTCACTTAACGAATCCGCTTCCGGCCAATGCCAAGCAACCGCGTGGTGAATTATCGTTTTTATCGCTCGCGATTGTAGTTATTAAAAGATCAGGTGAATCTCAGGCCGATATGAGCGTATTAAACATAAAGATTACACGTCAACGAAGTAAAGAAAAACGTAACATTCGACGTGATACAAATCGCATAATAAATTAGAACTCACTGAATGGCCGTGATAGTTTTAGACATATGAGTCTATTTTACATAAGTTACTAGCATTGCTTTCGTTAAGATTAAACAACGTTGCCGTTGTCAAATGTTCAAATTGAAATTCTGTACATTTCTGAAGCAGAAGCTCAGGCGGACGTCTGGCCGAAAGTGGATTAACGGCGACTTCCTTAAAAAGAATCTTAGAAGCGTATCTAATAAAGCAGTCTAATGTGAATGTTGATTATAGCGATTGTAATGATATATAATATATATATAATGCGAACACACTCTCCTACACGCGCGTAGAACGTACTACCGTTCCATGGATTGATAGCATACGCATTGATAGATTCTAATTAAAGACGTTTTATCAAGACAGAGAGAGAGAGAGAGAGAGAGAGAGAGAGAGAGAGAGAGAGAAAGAGAGAGAGAGAACGAGAGAAAAAAAGAGACACCCGTTCGTTGATTCATGAATATGCTAGAGACGAACCGTTAGGCTTTTTTACATCCATCAAAAACGAACTGATCCGAGTGCCAAACTTCTATAATATGATATTGTATAATTACTATAGGAATGTATTTTCCCTGCCGACTGAATGCATTACTCTTCTAATTCTAATAAATTGAATGTGCGATGTTAAGTAAATACGGTCTAATTTATTATATAGCGCGCATTTATATGTAGTTTACCGTATATCGTAACGTTATTATTATTAATATTACGATTTACCTTATGTTTACTGAATAAGTAATGTATCAAAGAGAAATTCTTTTATAGTCGTTATGTACACGTTTCTATGTTTTAAGATAATTTTTGTTATTGCATATAAAGATGACCGAGGAAATACAATAACCTATTTTTAAAAAAAATATATATATATACGTATGCATAGTGTATGCGATTGAGTTCTGAGACTATTTCTATTTAAATTTCTTTTGCGCATTATTATTTCATTTGATCATTATTTGATTTGATAAATAAGAAATGAACACCTCGTTCTTTTTTGGACAAAGCCGAAAGACCAATGAAATCATGATACAGAAAACGACGGAAATAAGTTGTTTCTAACGATGTTTCAAAACTAAAGTTAGATTCTTACTTCACTTAACGTGATAGTACCCCAGAAGAAACAATATCTAAAAAAATTTTTTTAAATATATTGTATTTAATGTATCCGAATATTTAGTTTTTTGGCATTTTCTGTGGATCGTAATACATCAGATAAGAAGCGGTGAACAAGGACGAAGGAATCGCTTTTATTGCGTCTCTAGACTTTATCATTTTGCCCGAAAAAATCGAGGTGAATCGCCACTATTTCAAGTGACTTGCACAGTGACAAAAAAACTATTATAATAACTAATAACATATTTATTGAAATCTAAATTCTTTCATTTAAGTAGAATGAACAATTTCATGAAAAGTTTTAAAAAAATGTACATTTTCTTATTTGACAAATATTTTATATTAGAATATAAATAAATATGTTGTTAGTATCTCTGAAATAAATATTTTTTATTTCTTAAATATTTTTTTTCTCTCAGTGTAGGATAAAAATTGTTTGACGTTGAGAAGCAGCAATTATCTGTATTTAATTGTCTAAATGATGTGAACTGTGTATATAAGTCGTAGGGAGGAAAATATTTCTCCCAATATTCGTATAAAATCCGCCATTATGATTGTGCCATTATGTATGTTTACCTTTTAACATGTTCGTTATTACGTATTATATATTATGCCATGGATATATGAATATTGTATGTTCCACTGCTAAACAAATATCATATATTTGATATCAACAATAATTTATAAATTAATCTTGTTATATGTATAAATAAAAAGACGCATATTGATGCGAAAATTGATATAAAAACATTTAACATGTAATGACGGGCATTCGATAAAAACGAACATGTTAGTCATACCTCAATAATTGAAATACCTATATTTTATATACAGGGTTAGGTAAGTTGATTCTTTTTAAACTAAAAGAGAGTTAAGTTTAAAGTTAATGGCTTTTAAATTAATTTAATTTGTTAATTTATGTTAAAAGTTACATAAACAAAAACTAATTCAATTAAAAGTTAACATTAAATTAACTTATTAAAGTTAAAAATTAATTATACAAAGCACAATATGTATGTTTTGCATAATTACTTACTAAATACTTTTCGAAGATTAAATTTGTGAATTATCAATGATGAAAAAAAAATAGTTTTATAAAAATAGTTTTATAAAAAAATACTATTTTATGTTCAGAACTCCATGTAGGAAAAGAACAGTGGTGCTTAGAGATATTTTTATTATTATTCTTTCTTATCCTATATTATTATCAACTCGCAATGATTTAACTATTAATGATGATTATTTATGATTAATGATAATGATTATTTTAAGTTATGTAAAAAACAGTTAATATCTTAAAGTTAATACATTTTAAAATGGCTAATTTAAGTTAAAAATTATATTAACTTTTTAACGTTTTAACTTAACTTTAACTGATTAATTAGTTATTACCCAACTCTGTATATATATCTCAGTAAACACTATTTATAATATAATTAGTTTATAACATAATTAATCTTATTACGTAATTAGTGTTTACTGGAACATATGAGTTATTGAGAGCAAGTGATGTAAATCAATTTTTTTAAATTTATATTAGTGTTAGATTAACATAGACAGAGAGAGAGAGAGAGAGAGAGAGAGAGAGAGAGAGAGAGAGAGAGAGAGAGAGAGAGAGAGAGA
>NW_022639540.1:292961-304537 GCF_010583005.1 Odontomachus brunneus
AATAAAGAGAGAGAGAGAGAGAGAGAGAGAGAGAGAGAGAGAGAGAGAGAGAGAGAGAGAGACAGCCAGCAACTTTTTGTCTGATGTCAACATAAACTTAAAAAAATTGTCTTACACTACTTTTGTTCTCAATGTTTTATGTATATACATATATGTATGTATGTACATAACCGATAAATTCCTCAATGCAAATTCGTAACAACTCATGTCATGTAAGAATTTTTATCAGTAAACTCACTGAGGATGATGTCTACGTAGCAGAGGTAGAATCTCAGATGCCAAATGCCGTGAATTTCTCGCTACAAATACAGGTATATGAGTTATATTGCGCTACGCAACAGGCTGTTCTTTATCTTGAAAAAAAAAACAATGACATACCTGTTTGAAAGTTTTTGAAGATCAATGTCAGTCAAATGCCACCGGGATTCACGAATTCTCACATTTTTGGCGAAACGCGCTGAATGAAGCTTCAAAATATGAAGACGCGATAAACTATAACGGCTCGCCACATCCATTTGCATTAAGTGCGACGCAACGTTGAACGTGTACATTCAAATAGACTCATTTGAAAATGCGTGAGCAACTTCAGGTTGTCGTAGGAGAGTTGTACTGCAAACGAGTAACGAGCAACATGATTGGAATTATTTTTCTGTGCTTTTGAACGATAAAAATAATGGACAAAATATCTTAAAATGATTCACAATTTCGTCAATACCTTACTTTGATCTAACTCTTTCCATTTGAGATTTCGCAACAGTAGCGCGCTGGTGAAACTCGATCGAACTACATGGCGACTTTCATGAAGCGGCGTGCCTGTACAAAATTGAGCCACGTGCCGCCACCTATAAAATCAATCGTGCACGAAATCGCGGTTAGCGGGAAGGTGATATCGCAGTACTCGACATCTCAACATGGCTTCGTGTGTGCGGTGAGTTTGATTATTTTCGACTTTTTAACCTTTAAACGAGGAAGATACGGATTTATCGCATGCGCGCGTCCGGGACGTCGCCCATTCATGTCGTTCTCTCAGCGGACATGACGAATTCGTGCTTTCCGGGCTTTCAGCGTAAATAAATCTCGACGGTCAGTCGCATTCGATTCCGGTGACGTGTCCCCCCCCGCGACACATTATTTACGATATAAATATTTTTATCAATGAACACGCCGCGCAGTTGGCCACGAATCTGATCTAATCTGTCGCTGAACGAACACGACACCGGCCGCCGTAAGCTACAGTGGAATTTTACAGTTTTATAAACGATTGTTACTGCGGTTTATAGCCCGTTGCGGCCGCGGTCCGCGGCAGTATTCTTGCTTTCGACCGCTGCCAAGCCGGAAGTAAAACAAGAAGAAAGTACAATGTAATGTCTATCGACGAACGTCACTTCTACATATCGTTATAATTTATGTCTTATATAGAGTACACCCTATCGCATATCTTGCAACAAGTTTGACTTATTCTCATCCTCATAAATTTTCCAGGTTGGCTCTATTTTTAGTATTACTGTGCTCTTCATTTATTGTCGATGCAGTCAACAGAGACAACTTCAAAAGATGCGATCAAAGCAGTTTTTGTCGGTGAGTATTAACCTAATTAATTAGGCATTGTTGTTTGAAAGATGCATATTGTTTCTTCTTCTTATAGGCGGTGCAGAAAGATGGAAGCTGGAAAGACACCATATCAACTTTTGCCAGATACTCTTGTACAGGATGAATTTATGATCAATGTAGAATTATATAATAAGGATACGAATATCTTCTATGTGGTGAAGTTCATCTCGTTGAAGGATAATACATTTAGGTTACATATTAATGAGAAACATCCGCTACATCCTAGATATGAAAATGAGTATGCACTTCATGATCAGCCACAAACAGTAAAGTTTGATTCTGTGGAAAAGACTGCTGAGAGCATAATTGTAACAAAGGGTGAAAACAAAGCCATTTTATATATTAATCCATTTAAAGTAGACTTATACTTCCAAGATGTTTTAGCAATATCAGCAAATGCTCGCGGCCTTATGAGATTTGAGCATTTACGTAATAAACCAGTAAGGTGCGCATACTGGAAAACAATCATTGTCATAACTGAAATTTCATGAAATATGAATAATATATATAAATTATATATTGTCATATAGATCAGAACAAAGTGAAGATGCTGAAGCTGTGGAAACAAATAATAGTACGTTTCCTGGTGATGGTGCTGATAATGATCCTGGTGCTTGGGAAGAGAATTTCAAAGAGCATCATGATGCAAAACCATTTGGGCCAGAGGCTGTTGCCATGGATTTTAGTTTTCCTGGATCGGAACATGCATATGGTGTGCCAGAACATGCTGATTCACTAGCATTACAGTCAACCAAATCTACTGATCCATATAGACTGTACAATTTAGATGTATTTGAGTATGAAACAAACGAACGAATGGCTTTGTATGGTGCCATTCCAATTCTTTACGCTCATGGGTAATATCATTAACTGATAAGTTCTTTAAAAATTAATGATAAGATTATAATGTATTCGTGATACAATGTATTAATGATAAGTAAGATTATAATATATTAATGATAAGTGTATAATGTATTCGTATTATATTTCAGAAAAGAAAGAACGTCGGGTGTTTTCTGGCACAATACAGCTGAAACTTGGATAGATATTTTATCAAGTGCAGACAATAATGTCGTAGAAAGCATCGTTAATTTTGTGTCTAGATCTAACAAAAAGCCCCAAGTAGATGCTCATTTCATGTCCGAATCCGGAGTCATCGATGTATTCTTCATGTTAGGTCCAAAGCCATTCGATGTGTTTAAACAATACACTACTTTAACTGGTACAGCTCCTTTGCCGCAGGTATATGAAAAATAAATGTTATAAGATGTATAATTTTTAATTATAAAATCTTATAAGATTTTAGATTTAATTATAAGATGTTATAAATGTAAAATTTTTAATTATAAGATCTTTAGCCAAGACTTATCTTTTTTTTTTATATGTACCTCTTACAGATGTTTACTCTGGGATATCATCAGTCTCGTTGGAATTATAATGATCAAGATGATGTTGCTACGATCGCCGAAAGTTTTGATACACATGACATACCTATGGAAGTTATATGGCTTGATATTGAGTACACCGACAGTAAGAAATATTTTACGTGGGATTCACGAAAGTTTCCAAATCCTCTTGATATGATACGCAATCTTACTGCTAAAGGGAGGAAACTAGTGGTCATTATCGATCCTCATATTAAACGTGACAACAATTATTTCTTACATAATGATGCTACTAATTTGGGTTATTATATCAAGAACCGAGATGGTAAAGATTACGAAGGTTGGTGCTGGCCTGGGTCCTCGTCATATTTGGACTTCTTCGATCCGAAGGTCTTTGAATATTACGTCAATCTATACAGTTTGGATAAGTTCCATGGTACCACTAACGATGTTTACATTTGGAACGATATGAATGAACCAAGCGTATTCAACGGACCCGAAATAACAGCACTGAAAGATCTCGTTCATTATGGAGGTTGGGAACACAGAGATGTCCACAATATAAATGGACACGTGTATATTCGTGCAACGTATGAAGCTTTATTCCGTCGCTCAGGAGGTTCCTTGAGACCTTTCGTTCTGACCAGATCCTTCTTCGCTGGATCTCAACGTTACGCGGCGATGTGGACCGGCGACAACACAGCCGACTGGAATCATCTCCGTGCAAGTTATCCTATGTGTCTTTCGATGGCTATATCAGGAATGTCGTTCTGCGGTGCCGATATCGCTGGTTTCTTCAAGAATCCAGATTCCGAATTGTTCGTCAGGTGGTATCAGGCGGCGGTGTGGCTGCCTTTTCTTCGTCAGCATTCTCACATAGAGACAAAGAGACGAGAACCGTGGACGTTTAACGAAGAGACTACGCAGGTAGTTCGCGAGGCACTCAGACTGCGATACTCTTACCTTCCATTCTGGTACACTCTCTTCAGAGAACATGAAGTGAACGGTTCGCCCGTTATACGTCCTCTGTGGGCGCACTATCCATCCGAAGCAGAAACCTTCACTATTGATGATCATTTGCTGCTCGGCGATTCTATACTCGTGCGTCCGATATTACAATCCGGTGTCACGGAGGTATCTGTCTATTTCCCAGGGGAGGGCAAGTTGGCATGGTATGACATCGATACGATGCAACCCTATCAACAAGCAGGATACGTCAATATACCGGTAACGATCCACAAAGTACCTGTGTTCCAAAAGAGCGGTACTATCGTCCCACGAAAGATGAGGATACGGCGCAGTACAGTCCCCATGAAGAATGATCCTTATACGTTGATTGTAATCGCCGACAGTAATGGAATGGCTAGCGGAAATCTATACATTGATGATGAAGCCAGTTTTGAATATCGCCATGGGAAATATTTATACCTAAGATTAAATCTGACTGGCAACAAAATAACTTCGACCCTATTAGATAAATTAGCTTCATACGAAACGCTAAGCTGGTTGGAAAGAATAGATATAGCCAATCCACCTCCAGGAATCAAGTCTGCCCAGTTGGAATCTCACAGTAAGTCATCAGATTCAAATATTCATCATACAGCAATCCCTTCCATAACGTATTGTATTAATTAATATAAGTTTATATTAATAATGTATATACAATTTCTTTACAGATATGGGAAAAGTAACTTTGGAGACTAAATATAATCCAAATAATAACGTACTGACGATACGTAAACCAGCTGTAAATATGGGCGAAGAATGGACTATTGAATTATTACGTTAGGATTATGATTTTATTCATAATCGACTCAGTAATCGTAATCGATAATGCCACTTTTTTATTACTATACATGTTTCAGCTGTGATCCGGGGATTATTAATGTCTATTAGAACGAATAAGTATACAAAATTTAGCTGCTATGAGAGCAAAATGATTGTTATCTTCTTTGACAAGATTAAAAATTTGCTTGCAACATTTATCGGATGTGCAATTGAGCAGCATAATATCGCGAAGCTGAGAAATGTTTATACAGATATTATCCTCTTTGTAATTTGCAACTTTATTTTATATAATATGATAAAAAATCAAGAATAAAGTATATAAATATTTCAGGCTATATTACAATTGATTATAACAAAAATATTATTTTACATCAAAAGTATACACATTTATGTATTTAATTTAGAAATATACATTTCTCTAAATTTATTATATAAAATAACATGTATCCAAATAAAGCAAAAATTTGGTCGTGAAATAGATATCGAGATTTACAATCGCCTATCCTATCCTTGTCAACGAAAATATTTTCACATTGCAACTATTTATTATTCAACAAATCTTAGATTTAGATATAATAAAATATATTCCATTTCTTTTCAAGTAGAAAGTATCTTTATTTTGTTTATACGCGTTCCGTTGGTGCGTGCTTATGAGCTAAGTATAAAAACACTATTGACGATAACGCTGATACCAAGAAAATAACATCAAACCATCTGTGGTAAAAATTAAACTGCAGTTCTCCTAAGACTTGCGTTATTATGATTCGATATTCTGCCGGCATGTTCATGCGCATAAGAAGTACAGAAGATACAAAGTACATTCCCTAAAAATGACACGAAAGTAACAACACAAAATTTAGAACACGAATAAAGCTGTTTATAATTATGCATATATGATTTTTGTAACTGCAAAAATACATTAATCTTACCATTATTTGAGCAAGTATGAGCACAATAATATTTGAAGATTTGCTGCTGGATATAGCGTAAAAAAACTGAAACAAAAATAGTAAAATTATAGCGGGTATTTCCGCCAAAACTAATGATGATGCGATAAAAAAGATCGATATTCATAATATGATGAATCATATCATCATCATATCAACAATATATAGTGTATATATAGATAATTTTATAGAATAAAAAAAAAAGTATAATTTACATATGAATAAACACGTGTGAACTATTATGCAAGAAGTGTTCAGTTTTAACGTACCTTTGTTAAAGTTAACAATAATCCGCGTATGGACGTTACAACGATACAACCGACGAGATAGAAAGAGATATGCTGTGACCAAAACGTAACATCAATATTAAAACCGATCCAATGCACTGCGATTTCGATTCCCCTGGTTACAGGATCTTTTTTACCGACTCGATCGAACACTATGTTGATTGTAGACTGTAAACAGGACGTAAAGATCATCGATTTTGTTCGACAAGAATTTCAATCTTCGTTAACTAATTTTTCACCTACAATAAATATTTTCCAAGTGCAGTATAGAGAGAAAAAGTAACCCAAAAAGTTGAAATATTTCCCTTGCCAAGTGGCGGCCCACTCCAGGCGTTCTCTCGCATTTTGTATATCGTGCGCTTCCAAAAACAATTGTCGCGATAATTCTTCTAAAGCGGCAACTTCGATTTGCAATTGCTTGACAGCTGTGAAGCAAGAAACGTACAATAGTATAATTCTCGGAACAGAACGTACTTGCAGCTTGTATTTTAAATAAAACAGGATATTTACTTTCTTGGTTTCCCTTCGTGCCACTCAACGGATTCAACATCCCCCATATTCGAGATCGAGCTTCGGTTTGTCCGTCGGCCTCGCCTTTCTTGGCCAATGCGATTCTTTTTTTCTTCGCGATTATCATGTCCATAGTTTGCAGTAGTCGTCTTTCTATTGACTGCACATCCGCATAGGAAACTGGACGCATGAAATAAGCCATAGAAGTGTACGGGTAATTTACAGCACCAAAACCCGAGAGGAGAGCCATCACAGTGACACCGATAACTCCTATTCGACTGACACCCTGTTCTATAGACAGCAATCCTTTTTTGGGGCTTAAAATGGGGAAAGGATCACCCACTTTCCAGAACAGGTAAAGATAGAAAAGGTATATGACAACTGTCAGTGGCCGTATTAGATTCAGTCTTACTGCACAGATTAGAATAAATTCATCAGTTCTTCAATTGACAAATAAATAATAGAAGAATATAGAGATCATATAAAGAATACTCAGGAGTACATTACCAAATCTGATATTGCTGATAATAAAATATGCTATGTAAAATGGTATCAGTACTATCACCATAAACAGAAGCATGTAAAGGCCAGCGTTCCAATGGAAATATCTAGAACTGAGAGAAGCAAGCTTGATATTGCACTTCAATTGACACATTGACTGCATTCAACAAAGAAAGCTGCTTTGTAGCTGTTAAAAAATTTGTAAATTTATAAATTTGATCTTGATATGCTATTAGATTCAAACAAGATTAAGAGCATATACCAATCAGATTTATAAATTTTACAATAGTTCCAAGGGAGCTTTCTCTGAATGTAGCCATTGGAATTCCATTCCTTACCTTGAGTCTAGGACTCCTGCTATCTCAAAAATAATTAATTCAAACATGGTACATGACAATGAGAAGGTTGTTGAGAAAATTAATTGCACTAGCCTATGATGAACTTCATAATCCCTAAATAGTTTCTTCACAAAGAATACCCATCCTCCTAAGAAGAAAATCACCTGGAATATGGAAGAAAAATAAATAAAAATTTATCTTTCAGTCTACTCTGACTTCATTTATTATTCGTCCAGAAAAAGATTTTGTCTATATAAACGAGATAAACTTTCCCTAAAAACAAATAAGTTATACTTATGGAATTTAAAGATTTAATATTTTTACAAAATAAACTGCAGGACTTCCGTCATGAAATTTATTGTAGTATTCTCAGATACATACATTTTATAATTCATCATCATTGACATTGACACATCACATGTCAGAGAGAGGTATCCATAAACAAAAAATTTACAGGGAATCGTTATAAAGAATCAACAGTGAACTTTTGAGAATACATAATCGAGAAATTGTCAATGCCAAGTTTTACATGAAACTTTTCATTAAATATTGCCAGTAGTAAAATAAACTGTTTCTTTTTCTGATACACTGTATAAAGATAGCATCGGCTACTCTCTTCATAACCTAAACCGGTTCCGGCAGTAACGATAACTGATTTTTGCAGTGGAAACGAATTTCCACCTGTGTTACGAGAATCACGAAAGTGTCCTCCAGAAAACCCATCTTTGGCTATTGCGATTTTCACTTCGCATCGCGAAGTCTCCGACAGGATAATCCGTACTTGACAGCACTTGACAGGACGCAAGCGGTCGTGGATGGCTACGTCATCAAACACATGCATATAGAAAGTATACAGAGTTTATACTATACATTGAAAAAATACTTGAAAATTTATTTGTAAGAGAGAGAGAGAGAGAGAGAGAAAGAGAGAGATAAAGATTTAATTTACAGAAATAAATTTTATTTTAAATGAACTTTATATTCCATAAATAAATTTTCAAATATTTCTTCAGTGTACGTTCGACATTGCACATTCGATCTTAAATTTGTCTTTTCTAATGGATAAAATAAACATACAAGCACATTATAAATAAATAAATTAATAGTACAATAAATGTATACACACAACAAAAAAATGAAACGATCATATATTCTTCTCGATTAAGAAAGATAGACCAAATTCGATTGACCGTAATTTGGATAAAAATAATAATAATAAAATAGTTCAAGAAACATTTTATAAATTGAAGTTTCTAGTTTTATATATATTATCAAATATACAATTGATACAGAACAACGATTAGGCGATAGTATCAAGGAAAATTTCTACACGATATATTGGGTTGTCGAAAAAGTCATGACGCAATTTTGCAATAGATGGCGCTAGTTCATTTTTGGAAGTACTAGAGTCATTCGCATCTATGTTATTGCTATGTCATTTGACAGCTGACAGTTTTAGCTTCATTCTAAAAAAAAATTGAGCGATTTGGTTGAGTTTTGGAGATTTTATAACAAGTTGAAGATGGAAGATCAAACTGTGCATTTTCGCCATATATTATTGTTTTACTTCCGTAAAGGGAAGAACGCGCGTCAAGCTAGTGAAAAGTTGCGTAAAGTTTACGGTGACAATGCTGTACAAAAACGTCAGTGCCAACGATGGTTCACGAAATTCCGTGCTGGTGATTTTGATCTCATAGCGAATTCGGTAGCTTGCACTAGTGCGCACTGAGTGCGCATTAAGGCTTGTTTACAGTACATTCTTATATTTAAGATCGTGTCTTAAATACATATTTAAAAACATTTTAACTAATCAAATGATTCGTACGGATGTTATACATATCATATTATGGTTAAAAATATTTGAGAATTTATTTGAGAATTATTTAAGACAATTTTTAAATATAATAACATACTATGAACAAGCCTTAGTGCGCACTCAGTGCACACTAGTGCAAGCAACCGAATTCGCTATCAAAGACACTCCTCGGTCAGGGTGGCCTATCGAGGTTGATGACGACAAAATAAAGGCATTGATCAAGTCAAACCCACGTTACACTACATGAGAGATTGCAGAAACATTGAACATCCATCATTCAAGCGTTCACGACTACCTGAAGAAGTTGGGATACGTAAGCAAGCTCGATATTTGGATTCCTCATGAACTCAAAGAAGTTTATTTGACGACGCGTATAAACATCTGCGATATGCTCATTAAACGTGAGGAAAACGATCCTTTTTTTGAAGCGACTGATAACTGATGATGAGAAATGGATCGTTTATAACAATGTGGTACGCAAACGGTCTTGGTCCCGACATGATGATTTGCCTCAAACGACATCGAAAGCAAACATTTATCAGAAGAAGGTTATGCTCTCAGTGTGGTGGGATTTTAAAGGTGTCGTGTTTTTTGAATTCCTACCAAAGAAGCAAACAATCAATTCGAATGTGTACTGTCGGCAATTGGACAGTTTGAACGAATCCATCATCCAGAAACGTCCAAAGCTCGTTAATCATAAAAGAGTTGTGTTCCATCACGATAACGCGAGACTACATACAAGTTTGATTACTCGTCAAAAATTATTGGAGCTTGGATGGGATGTGTTGCCACACCCACCATACTCGCCTGACCTTGCGCCGTCCGACTTCCACTTGTTTCACTCTCTTCAAAACTCCTTGTGTGGTATAACGTTCAATTCGGATGAGGCAAATGCTGTAAATCAGCATTTTGTTCAATTTTTCGCCGATAAAGACAGATCCTTCTATGAACGGGGAATTATGAAACTCACTGAAAGATGGCAAAAGGTTATCGAACAAAACGGGCAATATATCATTAATTGATCTTTGTTTTTTATATGAATAAATGATCTTTGAAAAACATAGAAAAAATACGTCATGACTTTTCCGACAACTCAATAATTTAAAGATCTGAGGATCGATTGTGTATCTCAAATCGGAGTGAAAATGATAAAAGTGAGCAAATTTTCTAGCATATTTATAACTTCATTGATTCTTGAAAATATATCACATACGACATTTAGTGAAAAGCTAGTTCATGTTACGTATATTATAGCTTTTCACTAAATGTCATATGCGATATATTTTCGAGAATCAGGGCCCAGGGGTTTTATTCTCGAAAATTATCGCATACGATATTTCTATGAAAAGCTATAATTCACGTTACGTATATTATAGCTTTTCATAGAAATATCATATGCGATATTTTTTGAGAATAAGGATGCGTTCCCATTTAACGAGTCACGCGTCATCCTTCGCGGACTAATCAAATCGTCCCATTTTATTCGTTGTAAAGTTAGGCATTAAAATAGGACGATTTGATTGGTCCGCGACAGACAACGCGACACGTAACGCGCTAAGTGGGAACTTAGCCTAAGGCTGCCTGCGTCACGAGTTAACCAATCAAATCGTTCCATTGGAACAAGTACGTCGCGCGCGCGTCATCCCAATTAGAGGATTTGATCAGTGCTGAGAGTTCGCGATATTTTCTAGATGACAGGAGTCCTTCTGCGCATGCGTAAAATGACATAGCAACTCGACGTAAGCAGTTTCTAATGACGGTGTTAGGCACGAGTAGAGGGTTTTTAGAGAACATGCACAAAATACTCGGCCGTCTGTCTGTGTTGTTTGCCCGCGAGTGGTTAGGTTAGATAGGTAATGAAATGATATAATAATAAATTAGTATAATTAATATAGTTATAATAATTAGTATAGCTATGTAAAATGTGATATTATAATATGTATATATAGTATATATTAATAAATAAAATGTGATAAAAAAGTGCAATTTTAATATAAAGTGATATTATGATAAAGAAAAGTGCAATTATAATATTAAGTTAATTAAAGAAAAAAGTGCCGTATTAACGAAAAAAAAGGATCAACACCAGCCTTTGTCATCAAGTGGCATCGAGGCAAAGAAGAGAAAATGTGCGAGAAGAAAATTCCAATATGCATGGTTAAATATGAATATTTTCAAAGATTGATTGGCTGCAAAAATTACAAAATAAAAAATATTTATTTTTACTTATGAACAGCATTCTGTTTCTTCCCACAAACTTTCTTTTCTCTCTACAATCCCTTCATATTTTATTTTAGGTGAGAGATCTTACGATACCTTAAAATAGATACGGCGCTGAGGTTACCACAGAGTTTGCTCAATGCGCGTGCGCGAAAATATATCGCGAACTCCCA
>NW_022639540.1:304958-323138 GCF_010583005.1 Odontomachus brunneus
TACATTCTTATATTTAAGATCGTGTCTTAAATACATATTTAAAAACATTTTAACTAATAAAATGATTCGTACGGATGTTATACATATCATATTATGGTTAAAAATATTTGAGAATTTATTTGAGAATTATTTAAGACAATTTTTAAATATAATAACATACTATGAACAAGCCTTAGTGCGCACTCAGTGCACACTAGTGCAAGCAACCGAATTCGCTATCAAAGACACTCCTCGGTCAGGGTGGCCTATCGAGGTTGATGACGACAAAATAAAGGCATTGATCAAGTCAAACCCACGTTACACTACATGAGAGATTGCAGAAACATTGAACATCCATCATTCAAGCGTTCACGACTACCTGAAGAAGTTGGGATACGTAAGCAAGCTCGATATTTGGATTCCTCATGAACTCAAAGAAGTTTATTTGACGACGCGTATAAACATCTGCGATATGCTCATTAAACGTGAGGAAAACGATCCTTTTTTTGAAGCGACTGATAACTGATGATGAGAAATGGATCGTTTATAACAATGTGGTACGCAAACGGTCTTGGTCCCGACATGATGATTTGCCTCAAACGACATCGAAAGCAAACATTTATCAGAAGAAGGTTATGCTCTCAGTGTGGTGGGATTTTAAAGGTGTCGTGTTTTTTGAATTCCTACCAAAGAAGCAAACAATCAATTCGAATGTGTACTGTCGGCAATTGGACAGTTTGAACGAATCCATCATCCAGAAACGTCCAAAGCTCGTTAATCATAAAAGAGTTGTGTTCCATCACGATAACGCGAGACTACATACAAGTTTGATTACTCGTCAAAAATTATTGGAGCTTGGATGGGATGTGTTGCCACACCCACCATACTCGCCTGACCTTGCGCCGTCCGACTTCCACTTGTTTCACTCTCTTCAAAACTCCTTGTGTGGTATAACGTTCAATTCGGATGAGGCAAATGCTGTAAATCAGCATTTTGTTCAATTTTTCGCCGATAAAGACAGATCCTTCTATGAACGGGGAATTATGAAACTCACTGAAAGATGGCAAAAGGTTATCGAACAAAACGGGCAATATATCATTAATTGATCTTTGTTTTTTATATGAATAAATGATCTTTGAAAAACATAGAAAAAATACGTCATGACTTTTCCGACAACTCAATAATTTAAAGATCTGAGGATCGATTGTGTATCTCAAATCGGAGTGAAAATGATAAAAGTGAGCAAATTTTCTAGCATATTTATAACTTCATTGATTCTTGAAAATATATCACATACGACATTTAGTGAAAAGCTAGTTCATGTTACGTATATTATAGCTTTTCACTAAATGTCATATGCGATATATTTTCGAGAATCAGGGCCCAGGGGTTTTATTCTCGAAAATTATCGCATACGATATTTCTATGAAAAGCTATAATTCACGTTACGTATATTATAGCTTTTCATAGAAATATCATATGCGATATTTTTTGAGAATAAGGATGCGTTCCCATTTAACGAGTCACGCGTCATCCTTCGCGGACTAATCAAATCGTCCCATTTTATTCGTTGTAAAGTTAGGCATTAAAATAGGACGATTTGATTGGTCCGCGACAGACAACGCGACACGTAACGCGCTAAGTGGGAACTTAGCCTAAGGCTGCCTGCGTCACGAGTTAACCAATCAAATCGTTCCATTGGAACAAGTACGTCGCGCGCGCGTCATCCCAATTAGAGGATTTGATCAGTGCTGAGAGTTCGCGATATTTTCTAGATGACAGGAGTCCTTCTGCGCATGCGTAAAATGACATAGCAACTCGACGTAAGCAGTTTCTAATGACGGTGTTAGGCACGAGTAGAGGGTTTTTAGAGAACATGCACAAAATACTCGGCCGTCTGTCTGTGTTGTTTGCCCGCGAGTGGTTAGGTTAGATAGGTAATGAAATGATATAATAATAAATTAGTATAATTAATATAGTTATAATAATTAGTATAGCTATGTAAAATGTGATATTATAATATGTATATATAGTATATATTAATAAATAAAATGTGATAAAAAAGTGCAATTTTAATATAAAGTGATATTATGATAAAGAAAAGTGCAATTATAATATTAAGTTAATTAAAGAAAAAAGTGCCGTATTAACGAAAAAAAAGGATCAACACCAGCCTTTGTCATCAAGTGGCATCGAGGCAAAGAAGAGAAAATGTGCGAGAAGAAAATTCCAATATGCATGGTTAAATATGAATATTTTCAAAGATTGATTGGCTGCAAAAATTACAAAATAAAAAATATTTATTTTTACTTATGAACAGCATTCTGTTTCTTCCCACAAACTTTCTTTTCTCTCTACAATCCCTTCATATTTTATTTTAGGTGAGAGATCTTACGATACCTTAAAATAGATACGGCGCTGAGGTTACCACAGAGTTTGCTCAATGCGCGTGCGCGAAAATATATCGCGAACTCCCAGCACTGGATTTGATTGGTTAACTCTTGACGCAGCAGACGACGCGACGTGTGACGCGCTCAATGGGAACTCAGCCTAAGGACCCAGAACACAGTCTTGAGGGTCTCTAATAGCGTGTTCGACTGGCTCTGAGTTAATCACTCCGAGAGTGATTAATGACGTCATAAGTCTCTACTAGCCAATCATAAAGTTTATAAGTACTTATTCGACCAATAAACGTAGGCTGAATAACCCAAAGCCAGTCGAACATGCTATATTTTTCATGCTGTTAGATGTGCCATCTGTACTCAATTTTTAAGTGGAACTACATTCCCTACGCTTATGTTTAGACGTTGCCAGTAAAGTGTCGATTTGTTGCGTGTTCATTCTATGCCCATTTTCTGGCGATTCGTGTCCGTGCTAAGCATAATTGCGTGACTAAAAACATGAGGCATTTTTTCGTTTTGTGACCACGGTAGCGCTTGGTTGGTTAGTTTGGTCCATTTAACGCTCGCAACGCTGCGAACGTCATTCTATCTTTGTTACTCGAAGCATTGGAAGTGTTAAGTGGACCAAACTAACCAACCAAACGCTACCGTGGTCACGAAACGAAAAAACGTCTATGGACTGTCCATGTTCCTAACCATGCAATTATGCGCTTAGCACGGACATGAATCGTCAGAAAATGGACGTAGAATGGACACGCAACAAATCAACACTTTATCGGCAGCGTCTGAAAATGAGTGTAGGGAACATAGTTCTACCTCAAAAATGGGTGCAGATGACGCATCGAACAGCGTGAAAATCGGTGTGGCCGCTCTCAGATTTCTCTCTGATAAAATATAAACAATAAAATGTAAATGTAAATAATATCCAGAATAAAAGTATAAAATTCATATAATATATAATAATTAATTACCAATGATTATGTAAATGTGGATATTATGTATTAATGATAATTGTATGATTTTCTAAGTTCTTTATTTTATTTAACTTATTTCTTTGATGGTATGTCATTTATCATAGTAAAGAATAATATAATAATTTTAGTAACACATTTTAATAACATATTTATATAAAAATATGTAAAATGTTTATTAATATTGAAGCAGTATAATGAGAAATTTCATTAAAACATCAGTGTATTTCTTAATTATCTTAAGTGAAAACTGTATCCCAGGTAGCAAGGTGACGTCTAGAGATGTCACCTTGCTACCTGTGTATATTACATATGCCATCATATATTTAAAAATAAAAAGAAAACCATTAGTATTGTGAAGTAATTGGAGAACCAGCTGTGATATGATTTGACTGATGTACTCTAGGAGATAAAGGACTTTGAAAAGAAGTTTCTACTAAAGAAATTTATATTTATATGTATAAAATTAGTTCATAAATGCATACAGAAGACAATGTATTTTGGATCAGATGTGTATATATTTCAATAGAAAAGTAGAAATTCTTAAATTAATGAATTCTTAAATTAATGAATTCTTAATTAATGAAATCTTAATGACGCTTACACATGTATATATATTTACAAACTTATGGTAGGAGTTACAATTATATTTGTTATTATTATTTAATAAATGCAATTTTGTTACTTTTATAGTTACAATTATAAAGATTAATGTCTTTACTAAATAGTTACAACCAAAAATAACTTTTAACCTTAACAGCATTATGTAATGCTTACTTCTCAACCTTAATATATTAAATAATCTGTGAATAAGTGATGATAATATAAAAATACATAAATGTGAATTTTTCGGCAGGAAAAAATATCTGTAGAATATATTTTTACTGTTTCCATAAAGGGCAGGGCTTTATTTTTGAGAAATTATTTGTGTGAGGACATGATAAAAGTGGCTTCAAAACTGAACATATATTGCAGCTTGGGATAGTATTAAATATATTATATATTTATTATGAAAAGGAATATAAGTAAGTTTATACAATTAGAAAATATACTATACAATGGGACTACTAAAAAATATTTTGCTATTTCAAGCTGCAGAATAGATCAAGTTCTTATATATGTATGAGTGATATAGTGCAACTACCATACAGAAAAAAGACATGGTTCTTATGAATTGAATTATGTTTTTGGTCTGAGTAATTCTGACTAATCTTAAATAATGTTTAAAATGTTTACTTCATGAAATTATTAACTAAATGATATAGCATATACTTATATTGTCCTAGTATAATAAAACAATATAGATACAGAGTTAGTAAATAATTTTGTATTGTTCTAACTGATATCGTATCTGATATCCTTCGATATAGGTGAAACATTATTTATAGATAAAACTGATATGAAAAACGAAGGAAACAAAATGCTTTATTAAAATATGATACAGAGTAAATGACAGAGAGAGATAATATGACAGAGAGTAAATATACAGGTTTGCTGTGGAACTCTGGATTGATGACGTCACAAACGAGGAAACGCGAAGTGTTCTTTTGTATAAATATATTTTTATTTGAAAACAGCATGCAAGAATTTTTGGCATACGCTTTCTCACGTTTGCGACATCATCAATCCAGAGTCCCGCGGTATCAGGAGTCTTAAAGAAATTTAATTTTACCGAATTATATACATTCTAATATCTTTTTTGTGTGATACGACTACATTCAAAACGAATAAGGTGTGTACGACTACATTCAAAACGAATAAGGTGTGATACGACTACATTCAAAACGAATAAGGTGTGTAATTTACGGAGCGATTGTCTGCTACCTGTCGCATACACGCAACACATACGATCATGGGCGTGTACAAGTAGTTTCCTTGTACGTATAGTATTTCTTATCACGATGATAATTTCGAACAACTTCTTATCTGAAGCTTTTACTTTTTCCACTCGCGTCAGTGTCCGAGTGCGAGTTTGTTAGATACGTACTGTCATATTGCGTGCCCATTTCTTCTCTTGCCAAAAATCCTGACATTGCGTGCGAAAATCGTCCCTGCGATGTGAATTATGTGTGAGCAATTGAGATTAATATGGAGACTATATCCTGATCATACGGATCGCGTGTTGCGCTTTAGCTTCGTCGATTTTTCATATTTGTTAAAGAGTACATAGCTACGATCTTATTTTGAATTCACGAGCCTCGTGTACATATGCAAATGGAAGATACGATGTAACTGTTCCGTGAAGTTGTTACACCGTTACAATTGTGTCTTGTGCTCGTATAACGAGCTTTGAAGTCACGCGAGTATAGATTTGGTAATTAAATTATTGCATAATGTATTATGACGCGCAGAAGAAATGTGTTATTCCGCTCAAAGGATCAGAACGGTAAAAGTAATCAAATCCGTATATCTTTCACGTGACAGACGCATTGATCACAGGGAAACGTAACTTCTCGAGGGCTACAATATGTTAAGAAATTGTAGTAAATTTAATAATACATGGAGAGAATATTATAGTTTTTTTTCATATAAACTTTTTTCAATATATTTTATCATGTCTTTAGTAGATTAAGAGTAGATTATCAATAAAGTCTATTTTGCTAAGGAACATAGTAAATGAAACATAGCAAGTATTTTAAGGCTTCTGTTCCTTAACTCTTAATTAATGACGTCAGAAACGAGAAAACTCATGTCCAAAATTTTTATGAAATAAAAGAAAATGCTGAGATAAAAGAGTATGCCCATATAAAGTGACCTTTGGGACCAATTGAACATATTTTTAAGATATTCGTAAACTTTTCTTTTGTTCTAACAATCAATAAATGATCGTAAAATTAATGTGTGTGACATCTCTTCTTAACCTATCCGTCCTCATAATTTTTTCACGTTAATTTTATGGTTATTCATTGTTTGCCAAAATAAAAGTTTCTGAAATATTTGAATAAATGTGTTCAATCGATCACAAGTGTTTTTACTAACATAACCTTTTATTTCGACATGTTCCGCAAGAATTTTTAACATAAGTTTTCTCGCTTTTGACATCGTTAAGAGTATGTTTTAATTTCTAAAATATAAGTAGCATATACGAAATGAAGAATAGAGTGAGTTATTGCAGATCGTTCGATACATGATTCTTGTGGTGAAAAGCCATTATACATTATTTTCTATAACACAGTTTGTTTTCACACAGTCATGAAATGTAAAAATAAAAAAGAAATAAACTAATGTACAGAGTCGATGAGTCGGAAACCGGTAGCTTCGCAACAGTACAGAAAAAACAAAAAATGCCAGGCACTTTGACGTATCCCATCTATGCTGGCGTAGATCCACCTCTTCCTAGAAGACGCGCTTACACCTGGAATACACAGCATTGCTCCGCCTCACGTGTAGCAGAGGTTAATGCACAAATTGGTCGACAGTCCTTGCCGGAGCCTGCGGTAAGATATTTGCACATTACAACTACATTAGTCGTTCGTAAGTCTGTTGCGTTGTTTGCACTTTTGACACTTTTACATCCGAGATATATTCGTTGCACATTCTCTCATAGGCTATCTCTTTAGAGAGAAAAGCTCTCATTGGATATCGCTCATTCGTACTTGGTGTGCAACGGGTATTAGGGCCTTTGCACGTAGAAAAATTTTAACCATAAGGTCGTAAGAAAACTGACCAATCAGAGTTAATTGTTCTCCTTGCATTCGAGGAATAATCGACTGTGATTGGTCAGTTTTCTTACGACCTTACGGTTACGATTAAAATTTTTCTACGTGCAAAGGCCTTTAGGTACAAAAGTACCAAAAGTGCAAGTAACGCGAACAAATCTCGTACTTCAAAAAATGCAACGTACTTCATAATAAACTTTAAACGTATTTACACAAAGTACATTATTAACTTGCAAGAGCAGATAGATTACATAGATTATAATGAGATAAAATATATTCCCGATTCTCTCGTTCTCTGCAAGATCTTTATCTGCAAGTTTTCAGTGTCGCGATTTTCACGCGAATTATGACGTGACACGTGAGAACTATTGTGTGTACGTGAGAGCACACGGTAGGTTTCCTAATCCTTAAATAATAATTGATAAGCTAAACTCGGTACTGTCGCATAGAGGCATAAGAGAAAAAGAGAGAAAGAGAAAGTGTTAACTTAATTGACAGTCATATGTTCACTATATAATAATTATAAATTTCAGTATCATATGTTATATAACGTGAAAGTTACTGCAGTATTGTAATTATATTATAAAATTTTGCTTTTTCTAAAAAATACGTAGTGATATATGCGTATTAAATATATGACTTCATAATTATAAAATATAACCTAATTTATAATAATAAAATATAATCTAATTTGTTAATAATTGAGTAAGATAATATACATATAATTAATATATATGTGAGCTATATTGTCTGTAATGATGTTATATTGTATGTTTTTATTTTTTAATTTTCAATAAAATATGTTTTTATTTTCTAAATTATATATATATATATATATATATATATATATATATATATATATATATATATATAGTAGCAACTAAATATGTCGACTGGAAAATAAATAGAAATATTCCTCACGATTATTACAATTTTCATTGTGTCACGATATCAACTCGCAAAACATGTTTATGTGCAAATTACACATGGTATTATAAGAAATTAATATCGAATTACAATAAAAATAAATTAGAGTGATTTAATAAGAGCGTTCGAAGAAATTTTAGTTTTGGGAAACTTTTGCATTTTTAATTTCTCTTAAAGAAACTTTTGTTTTCCCTCGACATTTAACGTTATCCACGAATAAAGAGTGTATGAATATCGGCGGAGAAAAATTACAGCGTTGATAGTTGCGAGCAAATTAATTTCTATCTTGAAAACCTTTGAAAATCTGTTTAATTCGCGATACGCGCGAAAGCGGTCACTCGGCGCTTTTTGAATATTTAAAAGGAAGTAGGCCATCTTTGAATCGTCGCGCTATGTCACATCCGTCTCGGTCGCGCAATAGTGCTGGAGAGGGGTTAAGACAAAATAGGTTTCTTGATGGCATATAAGAAACTGTGAGAGCCCTGTTAAATTGCAAGAAGGAGCGGTCGGCGATTAGATTACCAATCGAGCATACGTAACGTTAATGGCAGAGGAACATGTTTACGGTTACAATCCGACGGTCGGAACCGACGGCGATTCCGTACGTAGTAGCTTTGACAGTTTGACAAGTACAGGTTGGGTTCGCGACCGATAAAAGGCGCACCAACCGACGAAACGAGTGTTACTTTCGGGCAGCTATTTATTTCGGACGTGGTTCCTCGCGACACGCAGGCTCGTTGTCATGTTTCCGGATGCGACATGCCCACCGAACACGGTGACAACGAGTCATCCGCGACACATCAGAGAAGACATAGTCGTCGATGACAATTTTGTGCTGCACTCGTGCTTGTCGAGGAGCAGTGTTTTATCTACGTCGTTAACACCTATCTTTCTCGAGTACCTTTGTCCTTCATCATTTCTTCGTTTCGATACCCATTTATTGCAATAACGAATGCTGCAACACTACCTGGAACCATATCTTGTGCAATATAGTGCAATATTCTAGGAGGACTCGCCCACAATTATAACATTATCTCTGTTTTCTTGTTCAGATATCACTTGTCTTGACTTTGTGCGAACGAATGTCCGGTTCTTATTATATATTTTACTTATACATAGACCATCTTTTCATTGTTATGTTTGACAATAACAGAACACAGGTGTGATATGTGACAATTTCATATGATGATTGCATGATTTAGAGAGACGAGGCAACGAGCAAGTTGAGACTGAAAGTCATCGCTGGGCACCAACTGGCTAAGAAAGATATTTTTGGTGCAAGTGATCCCTATGTCAGGGTTGACTTGAATACAATAAATGGAGATCAAACGGTGGATTCTGCACTTACAAGAACTAAGAAGAAGACATTAAATCCAGTCTGGGAGGAAGAATTTGTATTTAGGGTATGCTTTATATTGTTTTTTTGTATACTGCTTTTGATTTATGTATGTAGAATGTTATGAGCATAAATTATCTTTTTGCAGGTGAAACCGGTGGAACATAAGTTGGTCTTACAAGTATTTGATGAAAATAGATTGACAAGGGATGATTTTCTTGGTATGGTGGAATTAACATTGATTAATTTACCAAAAGAACAAGAAGGTCGTGTTATTCCTGCTAGGTGTTATGTACTTCGTCCACGTAGGTATGTATCTTTGCCAACTTTGCTTCAAGCTACATATTCTGGAACACTTAGGTTTAATGTGTTATACATCTTGATCTAATTTATATTATTTGTATCTAGTTGCAGTTAACACATAAGTTTGTAATATGATTTCATTTTTAATCAATTAACCATGATGAGTCATTTGTAATCTATAGCTATTGAATACCTTTATTAATTATTTATGATCAATTTTTATTTTTAATAATGCGTTAGTTTTAATGAAGATGTAATTGAAAGTGTGTAGTTGCATACTAAATCATTTTATTGAGATTTGTTTGAATATTATCTTTGCTTTGTATCATTTTATTTGCAAATGCAAAATGAATAACTTATGAGGATATGGCTAGTAATCATTCCAGTCAGCGGTCGCGAGTTAAGGGAACGTTGGAAGTATATCATGCATATATTTCCGACTCATCCACTATTGAAAATGAAGACAGAGAATTAGTATCTGATTCGGATGGATGGGAATTGGTACAGGCGGCAAATAACAGTCCGGAGGAGCAAGCTGCAGATGTACGTACAAACAAAAGATTTGTTAATACTAAATCAGTATTGTCTTTTTACGTGCTAATAAAACGATAATACAATCTTTTTTTACATATATTATTAGGAACATATACGAATATATGAATATTTGAATTATTTGATTATACTTGTATAGATTATGATGGTCAACGGGCCACTGCCACCAGGATGGGAAGAAAGGCAAGACGCAAATGGTCGTACATATTATGTAAATCATATAGCGCGTTTTACACAATGGGAACGACCAACAGAAGCGTACGTAACAATATCTGTTTAATCTCAATTGATAGTACCTTAAAAATATTGTATGTATAAAATGTTACGTTCTTATAACAGGGATGCAACGACACAGGGTGAAAATGTCGAGCAACGTAATCTGGATACCGCAGTCACTGAGTTTCAACGACGTTTCCACATTAGTGCTGATGACGAAGGCAGACATAGAAGTTCAGTGATAACTCAGGTAAGTCGGACAATATTATTCTTCTTCCCGTTAACAATTTCAAGCATTTATTTCGCCATAAGCCCTACAGCATACACTCATATCTGAAATGAAGAATTAGATAACGAAATATTTTATCCCTTCAAAGACACAAATATGTAGGTATAAGAATATTGACTTATGGAATTTGAAGTCAGCTTTGATGATCATGCTTTAAATATGATAGTTAAGGCATTTATACTATTGCTCCATTATAGTTACTAACATTATATGTTACATCTATCTATGTCTTAGAACATTTTTAACTCTTCATAAGATTTTCCCGTTTGTTAACCTCATTTATACAATCTTTAGATTAGTTGCAAATTAGAATAAATGCATAAAAGTATGCCTTTGTTCCTGAATATGTTCCTAAATAGTTACATTTTCTCGCGCTTTTTTAATCAATTATGTAGGATAATAATATTCTCTGCTTTCAAATCTCCATGCTGGAAGGCACATACTTTACTATCTTTATTATATTTATATCCTTATGTAAGATTCATTTGTTCATACGCACACACGCACAAAACATTTCAGTATATACAGTCAATGAAAGAAAGATTGCAATAATTTTAACTCGATGAATTTCAGAATGCATCTGATAACCAATAAGAGAAGTTAGTGCTTAGTAATTCTTAAAAGATGTTCTCCTATTCTTATTAGATATTAAGTATGTTCTAGAATTTATCGATATGAAAGTGTAGCAATTTTTCTTCTACCAACTGTATTTAAATAATGTTGCCATCTGTTGTTCAGTAGTGTGCATTTGGAAAGAAAACATTGCTGTTTGTTAAACTAGATTCTAAATTACTTAATTATACAATGTTTCATGTTGGCAAGAACCTTTAGAATTTATTTTAATAACACGTTTGGATGTATGAGACCTTTATTAATATTTAAATATGTTTTTAACGTTAATAACGTTTACGACTAATGCAGGTTTAAATCGCTTCGGGAGCAATTAATGATTTTATAGGTTTTGTGACAGACTAGACATAAATTACGAGAGACATCATAAATCGCTTCTGGAGCGAATCAAATTTGCCTCAGTCGAAAACTATAAGCGTTGTTTCATTATGTGGTTTCCTCAATGTCAAAAAATATTATAGTAAATAATTTAGTAAATAGAAATATGATGAATAATAAAATCAGTTGAATAATATTAGAGACTTATTATTGAATATTTTGTGATACTAACACAAAATCTTAATTATTGAAAAGAAAATATATTCTATTTTTAATATAGATTCTTAGGTGGTAAAACAAAATTCGTATATAGTTATATTTAAGGTTACGAAATTAATACGTTCGTCCACACACAATTTGTATGATTAGCATGCAGTATGTAGAAATTTGTGCATGTGTGTGTAAGGATGGTGAGGTTCTACGCGAGGACGATGAAGATTCGGAAGCAAGAGATTGTGAGGGTGGGGATCATAGGGGAGGGGGTATTGGGGATACTTCTTCAGAGTCCGGACGTTCTGTCGATCAACGTGGCTACCTTAGTGAATCTGAAGAACAGGTATTAACATACACAAAATTGCTGTATTGTATTCATTTTCAGTTAAATGTAATGCTTAATATGTGCAATACATGTATACAGAGTGATCATTAAGAACATGCTCATATTTCAAGGAGGAAAGAAATATAAGAAAGAATATAAGAAAATATGAATCGCGTTGAGGCTTCACTTCCGTTCGTAACTTTCATTTTTAAGAGATAGAAGAAGGACGATGAAATTAGGTGAAGAAAGTTACTTAGTCCATAATTTACTATTCATAACAATATCTTGTCATTATTCGTTTTCTCTTTAACGCTTCGGAAAAAGTAATGAATTCACAACAATAAATTGCTGAATGTTTCCTTAAAACTTTCCTGATAAACATGTGATGAGATCAGAATTTATTTTAATGAAAGAATATAGTGCAATAAAAAACAGATATTTAAAATACTTTTTTTATGTAATATGTCACATATAATTTCAAGGATACAGTTTAAATTATCTATATTACTATATATATTTTTTATTCTTTTTATTGTATGAGTTTTGAATTTATACCTCAAAATATGAATATGCAATTAAATATTACTCTGAATTAACATATATATGTGTATGCTTGTTACAGAGTGAATCGCATATGAAATTCACCTCATTTCACACATTATTTTGAACTGGCATATCCATTTTTGATAGAGCTAAAACATTCAAACTACTCAAAAACAAAACATATATATTTCAGTTATTTATAGTTAGCACATCTATAGTTATCATATGTTATGCGTGTAATACATATTATTAATTATATATTTATATATTTAAGCATATTAAAAAATTCTAATTGTTACTGATATCAGATAGAATTCATTCATATTTTTTATTATTTATACGTATTTTTTATTTCCTATATAATATTTAGCAGAGTATAAGAATACTGTAAATAGGATATTAACAGTAAAGACATTTATTTTTGTAGAGATTTATATATTTTTTGTATATTTGCGTTTAATGTATTACCGCTTGATAAACTATTGGCTGCATGTGCCTTTTAGGTTGTTTTATATATTTTAAAAGTTTCTTTTGTATTAAAAATTGGGCATGAGTTTCTATCATAAATTGTACACAATGGAGCAAAAATGTGCTTTACACAATTTCTTAATTAAAATTGTACATTCAAAATTACATTCTCTTCAGATCGTGATATACGTAGCACTAGCTTGTTGTATTAATGAATATACGTATCGTTTCTATTTTTTATCAATTTTTTCTTAGGATATAATATATGAATGTCTTTGCTATATTTACAGACTGATGATAATGTTGACAGCCCAGCTGGCTCAAGGCGTTCGTCAGAACAAGTATGGTCAATGCTTTCTCTCACTATATAATTTATTCATTTATATATTCTAATTTTTTTATTTCATTGTAAAAATTTCAGATTGAAAGTCCCAAACCTGTTCTGCCTATATCTACTGATGAGGGATTACCTCCTGGTTGGGGTATGCAAATAGCACCTAATGGCAGAGTATTTTTTATCGATCACAATGAAAGGGCGACAACCTGGGTAGATCCTCGAACAGGAAGACCAAGTTCTATACCTAATCCTATTGCATCGTCAACTATGTCAAGAAGCGATTTAGATCAGTTAGGACCGCTTCCGGAAGGATGGGAGGAAAGAGTACACACCGACGGACGTATCTTTTTCATTGATCATAGTATGTGTACAATTTTTGAGCAATCAAAGTTTCGTTTGAAACACAACTAAATAATATCTCGATATATCCACTTACTCTTGACTTTTTATTATAGACACAAGAACAACACAATGGGAAGATCCGCGTCTGTCTAATCCTCAAATTGCCGGCCCGGTACGACTATAAATATATTTAATACTACGAATCTTGTCAAGTTTTTTCTAAATGATATTGAAATTTAAATTGGCTCCAATTCTTTTTTAGGCTGTACCATATTCCAGGGATTACAAGCGTAAATATGAATACTTGAAGTCACAACTGAGAAAGCCTGTATGTAGACATTTATTAAATAATTTAAAATCTAATAGTATAAATGATATGATACAAATATGTTTATTATATATCTATTTATATAAAATCTTATTACAGAATAACGTTCCTAATAAATTCGAAATTAAAGTCGGACGGAATAATATCTTGGAAGATTCATACCGTATTATAAGTTCTGTCAACAGAGTTGAAATTCTAAAGACGAAGCTGTGGGTAGAATTTGAGGGTGAGGTAGGTTTAGATTACGGTGGCCTTGCAAGAGAGTGGTTCTTCTTATTGTCGAAGGAAATGTTTAATCCATATTATGGACTTTTTGAGTATTCTGCAACGTAAGTACAAACAATTTTTATATTGTTTATATTAGTATCTACACATACTGGTTGTTTATGATTTGAATAAAAACCAACAAATCTTTCTTATTTTCAGAGACAATTATACTCTACAAATCAATCCTTGCTCTGGTGTATGTAATGAAGAACATTTGAACTACTTTAAATTCATAGGACGTATAGCAGGTATGGCTGTTTACCATGGAAAGCTTTTAGATGGTAAGTCTTAATATTATATTGCAGTAAATTAACGAAATATATCATAAATATTGGGATTAATATATTCAAATTTGAATAACCTTATAATGTAACACATTGTTCCAGCTTTCTTTATCCGACCGTTTTACAAAATGATGTTAGGTAAAGCAATTGATTTGAAAGACATGGAGAGCGTTGATTCTGAATACTACAACTCTCTTTTATGGATTAAAGAGAACGATCCCAGTGAATTAGAACTCACTTTTTGTCTTGACGAAGAAAACTTCGGCCACACTTCCCAAAGAGAGTTAAAGCCAGATGGCGCTAATATTCCTTTGACGGATGAAAATAAGGACGAATATATAAGTTTAGTTATACAGTGGCGGTTTGTATCACGTGTGCAGGAACAAATGAATGCCTTTTTGGAAGGATTCAATGCTCTTATACCACCGACATTGGTGAAAATATTTGACGAACACGAGTTGGAGTTGTTAATGTGTGGTATACAGCATATTGACGTAAAAGACTGGAAGCAAAATACTTTATACAAAGGGGACTATCACGCAAACCATCTTGTTGTACAATGGTTCTGGAGAGTTGTCTTGTCATTTAGTAATGAAATGCGTTCTAGATTATTGCAGTTTGTGACTGGTACATCACGTGTTCCAATGAACGGATTTAAAGAACTTTATGGTAGCAATGGACCACAATTGTTCACAATTGAAAAGTGGGGTACACCGGAGAATTATCCAAGAGCTCATACTTGGTGAGTTTGCGATTTATTAAAATTATTATTTTATATTCTAATAATTAGAATAGTGTCTTTTCTAAAGTTGTAAAAGCTTTATTCTAATTTATGTTTATTTTATATTAAATATATCAAAGAAATATCGTGATTATTTTTCTAGTTTTGCTTAATGATTAAAAATGTTTTTGTATATAAATTTAGTATACAATGATATATGAATTATTGTTTCAGTTTTAATCGTATTGACCTTCCTCCATATACAAGTTATCAACAACTCAGGGATAAGCTAGTTAAAGCAATTGAAGGTTCTCAAGGTTTCGCTGGAGTCGACTAGCACGAAATACCTTTATTCATGATGATATCTGTAATATAATGTATATACTATATATACATACTTATAGGTACACACAGAAAAGTACACTGTCTTAAAATGATTATCTATTTAACAATTTCCTGCACTTTAATGATTTAGTTGTCTCTTAATTACAAGCAACAACATTGAGACAATTTGAGAAAAAGATATGTTTAAAAGTTGGTATTATTGCTTAGCTTTCTCGAATAACTAACAAATCTTTCAGCATGTTACCGTTTTGGAAATATATATTGTATTCAGTGACAAATATTTGAATAATCTGAAGTAAAATCTATAATCAGATATTAACCAAACACTTTTAAAGATTTGCCATATTTTTACAACCACACTTTCGGCTTTTTGGGAGAAGTAATTTGTCTGGTATAACAAGGGAATAATACTTTATAATATTAAGATGTAAATAATTTGTATTATGATATTGATTTATTAAACAATTGTTCCCATTTGTTAATATATATATATATAAATATATATATATATATATAAATATATATATATATATATATACACACATATATATATATATATATATATATATATATATATATATATATATACACATATATATACATATACTATAGAATATAAAAATATGATATATAAATCGTTGAATTACCTGTGTATGATACTAATGTTTCAAAATTATGTAATCATAAAAACAAAAAACAAAAAATTCAGTATAGCTTTATCGAACTTACATATATCGAGGATATTGTTTACAATTTAGAATATTTTTTACTATTTCTTTGTGGTATTCCAAATTCTCTCTCACTCTACTTCTCTCTATGTTAGCTTTAACAGCATATAAATTTTTAACCACTCTTTTTCACTGTTTAATACTTATGCAAAGTTGTTTATGCCTTTTGTTAAAGCAATCTACACACATAAAGGTAAAACACTTGCCATATACATCTATTTTACACACATACTTATATAAACCGACTTATCTTCATTTATGTTGTTCCTTTTATAATTTTTTTATGATTACTGAGTGATAGAAAATGACATCGAATAGAAATTGTATTATTCGAGAATGTACATGCCTATGATGTACAGAAGAATAAAACAATTGTTTATTGATTATGTTATTAGAAGAAAAGGCAAGAGAAGATAGAACCCAAAGTTAGTAAATCTGTTTTTATTTTATATTAAGCAATCTATATTTCAATTTTGTGTTAAGTAATATAAGTTAGAGAATAAATCATTCTAAAAAAAATAAAAAAAAAAGAATTCATACTTTATCATATTAATATATAAAATAAACCAGGCAAGATTTTAAGGACTAGTAAATTTATTTGTAGGGATAAACGAAATATTGACCAACTAACAACTCGAATTAACAGTTACAGCTTATATCATTTGTCATATTCTCTCCTTGCTTGTTCTTCTAATTTAATAATAGTTTAAAAAGTCCAATGAGCTCAGGTAGTCCATTGTATACAGTATATTAAATGAAAGAAAAGATTGATTAAAATCAATTAAAATTATTTCCCTGAGAATATAATCTCTTTTGTATATTCTGTCGATACTTTAATATAACATCCAATAGTCTCGAAAATAATACAGAAAATAACAAGTAATACATTGCTCCTTGTTTATAATTGAAGATGACAAAACCGATGTCAGATACGAATGTCTATCTTATATTGTAACATATATTCGCAAAATTAACATGCATTCTAAATGCAAACGGCGTTGATATAACATTCCATCCTATTTGTACAGCTTATTTTATTGTAAACAAATACGTCCCGTTAGATAATAAATAATATTGTCATGGCAGAAATTTTGTGGCCTTAAATTCCGGTTGAAATTTTTTATTTTAATAAATCTCTCGTTTGTAAATTTCACATTTCTATGATAGTAAGATGCGCTAATTATATTTGCCGATAAGTGAATGTCCTTTCGTACTTCTTCATCTTCATATTAGATTTGCAGGGTGATGTGTATAAGCTTACATTTAATACGTTAGTAATTCTTAGCTCGAAGGCGAACTAAATTCGGTGCAATCTAATATGCTATATGAAGTGTAAAAAAAACGCTCTTTATTGGAGCAAAACACAGGCCATCCCAGTGCGATTCGGACTTTATAAATTAAGTTAAAATGGATGCACTGAATATAAGAGAAAATTTGTTATTGTGCGTGTACAATGCAGTGTTCTCTAAATCTGCCCGTTCTTTATGTTAATGACGACTGAGTAAATAATGTTCTTTTATTCGTAAATAATGTTCTTTTATTCGTGTATGTTCTTTTTTTATCGTGTAGTGCGATTCAATTTTAGACGTTTGTTTCAAAGTTGTTTGTATCAATCTCAGTTTATGTATATGAGATAATAATTTTTCAGTAGTATATATATACATATATATATATTTTTTTTTTTTTTTTTTTTTTTA
>NW_022639540.1:323155-338043 GCF_010583005.1 Odontomachus brunneus
TTTTTTTTTTTTTTTTTTTTTTCTGTAGATACCGCATGTGCAATGAACTTTGGGCGAATTTATAGAACATTGTCATCGTGTGATACGGACGGTGCAAGAGACTTGTAAATTTTTGTAATTGAATATGTGAGTATACTCCCACATTGCGCGCCCAATTTTTCTTGTATTATACTCCCATAGAGAAGGTTAAATATACAAAGGAAGTAGTAACGATAAGATGTATGATGAATTTGATAGCCGCGATTGATATCCTATGTATCACGCGTAAACATTTTTACAGACGATATATTGTAATTGTATTTACGTGTAAATTGATAATACAAAAGTGAAAAACTTAAATAATTGGTACATTATCGGACAAACGTTTTGTTTTAATTGTATTTACGTGCAAATCGATGAAAATTGACAAGAGAGAGAAAATGAAAAGAGAAAAAGCTTAATTTTAAGTATAATACCGGACAACCATTTTGTTTGAAAGATGACAGGTGACAATTACGTTCGAACTCGAAACAGACATCTTTAACTTGTAAAACTTAATGCCTTATGATAATTATATCACGCATTATAATGTATCTACTTAATATCTGTATTATGTTGTTTGCCGACGTGATGATATATTGAGCTTATTACCATATCAGATAGTTATTATTTGTGTAGTGTGTCTTTATCTGTATGTCAATTTTCGTTACAAATGTGTTATTTAATTTACGGGGGCACAAGGAGAGACTTAATTGTTTTTAAGCTAGCTCAATGTGACACATACACGTTTTATTTACATATACTTACGTGCACGACCTGAAAGGAATGCGTGACTTAATTATGGAGCAAGTTATATCGCATTAATTCGTATGTAAATATAAGAGAAACAAAACAAATATATACATATATATATATATATATATATATATATATATATATATATATATATATATATATATACACGTTGTAATATATTAATGATGAAACAAAAAAAAACGCTTCTGTATCGCAGTTGCAACAAGAAGAGTACGTAAAAAACAAAAGAATATGCTTATCGTGCTATACCATTGCGTTATGATCATAGAATTACTAACGAAATACCCCTCCGGTGGAGTTTTCAATCATGAATTTTAAGCATTAATATTATATTTAATGAAATTAATATAACAAATTATGTTCTCTTATAAAATATTGTGGAGAGCCTCACACAGACTATATATATCTAAATAAATTATATTATAAAAAGTTACACTGTAACACTCTTTCGATCGTTGATTTTTCCCCTCACGTTCCGCAGAAAAGAAATACATTTATCATCGAATAATCCAATTGGCATCTATTTCAAACATAAAAAGTGTCACTTAACGCGTCTCGCTATATCTGTCCTCGACGCGGCGCGTTCGCGCATTCGAATGTCCCGCCGAGACGGTGCGCCAGCGAGTAAGCTGGCGCGTCACAGGATGACGCTAGTGGCGGGCACATCCGCAGAATCAAAAAAGACAGTCGGGAAGTGTAACATCACACATCGATTCGGCGGCCCGCGTTGTCAAGCCCGAAAAAACTTTCCTTTTCCGCGTTCCTCCTTGGAGCCCGGCCGTGCGGCGTCACGACTGCCGAGCGAGTCGCGCCGAATTCGAGCCGCGTCTGTCTGTAAACGTGCGCGCGTTACGCGTGTGGTGCTGTGATTGTAGTGACGGCCACGGCGTACCACCGTTGGAGGCCGATGGAAACGTGACTGTCTTCTCGGTTATGCGGTGGTTCCTGTCACGAGCAGCGGCAGTGGCAGTGGCAGCAGTGGCAGTGGCCCTTTTCTCGCACAACCCCCGTCTCGCGGACGTCGCCGTGTCGTCGACGAGGGAGGCAAGCTCGGCGTGCTGATAACGCGACCGCGGCGGAGGTCACTGCATTGCGGTGAGTACGTCGAACTCTTGGTACTTCGCTTTCGCACTTTGACTCTCTTCTCGCATCGCCTCGTATCGCACCGTCCAGCTCGGCACGACACGGCATGGCACGGCACGCCTCGCCGTCGCCGTCGTCGATGGCATCTCGTCGCTTTTTATTCACTCCTTCGCGCGACCACCGAACAGCCGGGGGTTCGTTTACCCTTCGCCGACGCGGATACGCGATGAGCCGGTCGTGGCGAATTTTCCGTTCTCGGAGTGTCGCGTCGCCGATTCGCGGAACGTTCTCGGAATCCTGAGAGTTCGTGGAGTCGCCGAGTACGAAGACGGCAATTGCAGGAAGTCGTCGTCGTTCGGAACGACGAACACCAGGAGTGCTCGTTGAGCCGGTCGCGGGGAGAATTCTTTGTGCGTGCATTTTCACGTTCGCGCAATCTCTCGCGATCGATTGGTATTTGAATTTTAAGCTTTTAGAAGGATAATGATTACGCGAACACACATACACAACGAAGCTCTCTTCGAGGCGGGCTGCTCGTGATATTACAAACGTGCGTGTTATTGCGGAGCATTTTAATCCTCGGGTATCGCAGCTGTAATGTTGTCTGCGAGCAATATTATGGAATATTCATTTATTTAATGAATTTATACTTGAGGGAATATTAGGGAATAAAAAATCAGTGTTTCATTAATACGAAAACGTCTAGATAACTTGAACTTCAGCAGGCCGCGAGGATGTGTGCGTGTATGCATGCGTGTACCTACACAAACACATATGACATACACAAACGTAGATACATTCGTTTAATTAGTTATTTAAAATTTCATCCATATGTGTACGATGCATTAGAATGCATTTTAGTATATCGTTAATAGCGTGCATTAAGATTTATTAAAAAATGTTGCCTTTCTATATAATTCAATACGGCAAATTGCTCCGTCGCGGCGTAATTCCATCGTCCACAAATATTTTTCGCGCAAATTAAAATATTATCGTTAGTGGCGTTAAAATAACATGCGACATGTCGCATTTCACCTTACGATGAATACGATGAATGTACTTAGTTTTTATTCATCAATCATGCATTATTAATTAAGCCGTGGATTTAGATCGGGCGATTATTCGTATTTAATATGTTTCCAAGATCTGTCGTTCGCTCAAACTAATCCGGCTGTAAAAATACGCGCGAAAGTAATCGCGAACTTTCCGTTAACATCTGCAAAATTTATACGTAACATGCGATTCATAACTTGTTAACTACTTCAACGTCCCGACTTCCTTTCCAATGGTTCGAATAATTATAGATTTCCTATTTATTACGACGTAGCGCTGTAAAGCCGTTACGCTTGATACTTATCGCATGACATCTCTCTCGGACGCTTTTCTCGTTTTGTGCGCATATTTTCTCATTATAATATAATATCCTAGAGAGGAATTCTTGAACCTCATTACATTATGTCAAGCGCTGGCGTATTTGCATTACGTCAATACCACCATCCGATGCTCGGTCTCCCGTATGTAACGAGTGTGTCACGTGTGGATCCATCAGCGGATCCAGTATTAGCGGGTTCGACCGTACATCGGCCGCAGTAGTAAAGCTTTTATTTTAGCCGGCCGGCCGGCCGGTCGACGCGCCACCACCGCCACCGCCAGACGGCGCGCTTCCGCTTTTTGTTTAATTGGCGCGCGATCATCTCGCGCTTCCTTTGAGTAAGGGTCACATTAATAGTTGTCACTCTTGAAACACTTGTCTCACGTGAGATACACAGATACTTTTGTTCAATCTTTTTATGCGAATTCGATCTTATCGATCATGCCATTGTTCTCCTTAGTATGAGATCGTAAAAGAGTGAATAATTTTGCAGTATCCGGAAGCGATCATAAATCTTTTCCTCGTGAAAAGTGAACATTTCCATATATTTTCAAGATGAGATTCTTCACTTTTCACGAATTCACGCTAAGGATTTATAATTGATTCCCAGAATTAGATTCAAGTTTTTCAGTTAAATTATTTAAAGGTTATCGTATAAAGAGACTCTAAAACTCTAGGGACATTTCTGTACAAGAAATCATTATTTTATGCTGGGAAATGAATATTGAAAAAAATAATCTTTTAGAAATTAAAGGATCTATTTTTATCAATAGTATTACAAATAAATGTATAGGAAGGTTTTTTTAGTGATTAACTCGAACCAAATTGAATTGACACTTTTAATAAGTAAGACAAACAGATGCCTTTTTATGAACAATAATCAAACGTGTCCAGAGAAATTTTACATGGAGAGAATATTATATTATAGTCCTTTTATAGAGATATTATATATTATAGAGAATATTATATTATATTATAGTCCTTTTCATATAAATTCTTTTCAATTTTACTATGTTTTTAGTAGTCCAGGAATAAACAGTCAGTAAGGTTTCTTATCTTGCTAAGAAACTTGACTAGAAACTAGCAGATTTCGCTAGAAACAAGTATTTTAATAGTACATTTGAATCTTAAAATTAAATAGCGAATATGAAATAAAAGGATAGTGAATTATTGTAGAATGTGAATTTACGGGAAAATGTGCAGTAGTCGGCACTTTGCCTGTTTCCGGCACTCCTGCGTGGATATTATCAAGTATTCAGGTATATAGGGATTTAAAAGCAAATGAATAAATAAATACCATGATAAAGTAATAAATTGCCATGTATCTCAATATTTGATAGAAATCGAGCAAGAGTGTCGAAAATTGGTGAGTATTATAACGAACGTCGGCTACTGAATGTTTTCCCCTGTTCCTCGGTCACCAAATCATATAGTAATTTTTACTATGATATTCTCCCCATGTATTCGCGTTCACTTCAGGACTCTACGTGCGCGCAGCGTATTCCGCCTTTTCCGCTAGAGTTTCCTTCGTGTCGCCAACCGCCGTGAGTGAGCGTGTAAATGAGCGTCAGGAATGCAGACTCTCGTGCGGGAAACGATCGTCGTGGAGTGTTAATTAACGTCGCGCGCGATTAACGCGCATCCTTTGGTACGCGTAATCGACGCGTCGTGTCTCGTCCGAGTAGCTGTTCCTATTTATCGAGACGCCGGCGTCGCGTCGCGTTAACGTTAACGCTCGGTGCGTCATAGCGGCCTGGATTCGTTATTTAATTCGGCCAAGGTTCGTCGTGTGTGTGTCGTGAACGGGATCGCGGTATATCATGTTAATTAATAAACGCGCGCGCGCGCAAGATGGTAATTAGCTGTATTTTTTTGTTCGACAAGACGTCCGCTCGTGCGAATATCCTGAGAAATGGAACAACAAGATGGCATCAACAAATCGGTGAGCGAACAGGTTCGCTCCTTTTATTCGCGCGGCAGTTAATTGCTCGTTTATCGTCTTATTTCTTGCGACAACTCGATGCCACTGTGTCGCGACGATCGTGCCTTGCGCCGCTTTCGACGCGACTTAAGGATGTATTGTCCATGCGTACATGTCTCAGAGACAATGTGAACATTTTGAAAAAAATACATATTCACCTATATTGCATGTAAAAGTGACACAAACAATTTGACGTCCCCGAGTCGAAATTTTAGCCCCACCTTTAGCCTAAACTTTTCAACATCTGTATATCCAAAGAATCGATGTAGAGAGGCAAAAATTTAAAAGCTAGGAATAATGCAAAGTGAAATAAATAGACTGTAAAGAAGTGAGATTAAAATATTGATATTCAATTCTGTCGTATATACAAGGTGAGTCACCTGATTCTAAAATATCTCTGTCGTTTTTTTATTTTAGAGGGAAATATATAAGAAATAAATTGTAAATATAAGTATTGCGGTCAACCAATTTTTTCAACCGCGGAATTTATTTCTCTTACAAGCTTTCCTATAATATAAAAAACAATTATTTCAGAATCTAACATTAAGTGACACCCTGTATATATACCATAAATTTTTATACGGAAATAGTAATATTAACATATCTTTAATTTTTCTAAGTTCTCTAATTTTTGCCAAAATTATACGGACGATACATCTTTAATCTGTTATCCTAGTCGCGAAGTAAATCGCGAAAATTCTAATGGTTGCCGAATGACACCGTTAAAGTTTTCTATATTTCCGAAATACGCGTACACGCATTTATGTACTCTTTAAGTTCGTATCACGCTCTAGCGATTGGCGACTGCGTTCGCGTCTACAATTGTCTCCCGACCAGTCTCCAACAGCCAGCTCTTCTGATTGATCGCGAAAGGTAATCGTGGGCGAAAACGCGAATGTAGACGCAGTCGCCAATCGCTAGTGTGATACGGGCTTTACGTGCTGCGGGAATCAGCCCAGTGCGGAGCAACGCTCGCTCACGACATTCGCGTCTGTAAACATATCTGTTCGGGACATCTCCCGGGCTGCTTTGAGGGAGATTATTTTCTCGCAATTCTCCGAGTTCAGTCGCCGGTAACCTTTAATGGGTTAAACGTGACATTGACAATACTGCTCGTAGACGCACGCGCGTGGTCGTGCAAGCCTCAAACGTCGGGTCTTTGATCGCGATAAAACGTGAAGAACGTTGCTCGTAAATATCGGACAGGGTGCACATCGCGAAATTATGTCGCCGGACGAATCACGTACCGCGGCAGGATGCCGATGGCGTCGTTGTGTACGGCAAAGGGTATAATACACCCCGGAGCATCTATTCATTCCCTTGCCTGCCCCTCCGCCGCTGCATCCTTGGACGCACGTTTCTGAATTTTAATCTAAATTCTTGTTTAGTTCGATGTCCACCCCTGCTTCCACTTTCCTTCTTTCTTTTTCTTCTCTCCCGGTATTGCGTCGAGCTTTCTCTCGTCGGGGAATTGGCCTTCCTCCGCCATTTCCTCTTTCGATTGCTATTGAGCGTCCAAGTCGCACGAGAACCGACGCGTGTTATAATTACGAGAATTCTCGGCGAGCTGAAAGAATAAAAGATTGCGCGTCGTTTGTTTCCGATCAAAGCCTCGAGTATATTCCCGCTCGTATGTGGAAACCGCGTTGCTGTTCGCGAGACGTCATCCGCGCAGTCCGACAGGGAAAAATTTGATTTTTTCTCTCGTATAATGGTTTTAACGTTTCGAAAGGTGCTCTGACCGCAGAGGGAAATAGTGGGGAAAAAAAAAAAGAATTCGGGGAAAATTATTGTACCGAATATGGAGGGCGCGGTGCTGTAAGGCAGTGGTTTAATTCCCGCAGCAATGTACCACACATCGCACTGCCAAATGTTGAAAATCGGTCAGGTTCGGCGTCTCGTCTATGTATTTACACGGAGAAAATATTATAATCTTTTTCCTTCATATGAATTCTTTTCAACTTTACTGACGCAGGAATAGACTGTCGGTGAAGTTTATCTTACTGAGGAATATACACGCGGAAGGAATTTTACAGCAAAAATTACTGTCGAATTTCCCGACCGAGGAATAGAGCGGCATTCTATAGCATTTTATTGTCTTTTCATTCCACACGTGCTACTTTTATATTTTTGGAACTGAAAAGTGCTGTTAGAAATGTTGCTATATTTCTACTATATTCTTTAGGAAAAATAGACAATCTATTTTTATTGACAATCTATGCACTACTACAAAGATAGTAAAATTTAAAAAAATTTACATGGAAAAAGACTCGTAATATTTCCAGTGTGTGGTGAACTTCGTTATAGTGGACATGGCAAAATTTTTAATAGCATATTTCACAGTTCCTGATATATAAGTAGCACGTATGAAATGAAAGAATAGCCAATTACTGCGAAATGTCGATCTGTTCCTCGGTTACAAAATTCTACAGTAATTTTTACCATGAAATTCTCTCTGTGTATGTATTTTTTGCGTATACTTTCGCGTGTATATATCTGATTGAATCATCGATGAAAATTGCTCCTGAAAATTCCGCAAAATCCAGAGATCGTAGACACAAGTCCACAGGTTTGATCTTTATAAATAAGAGAAAAAGAGACGACTCTCCTGATTTTCAATTATCTCACTTTTTACATCTGTACGCAAATCTGTGACGAAGACAGATGTATAGAATTTCACTTCGACGTCATTATTAGCTTTCCGCGGTGAGCAAAGTTGCGCAGCGCGAATCTATATTTTGCACACGTCAATATATTATATTCGCCGGCGCAGTAATGTACGACACTATTAGCGCGAGTAAAGTGTCTCTATTTCGTATCACGATACACCGACGCGCGTTGAATGGGCATTAAGAATGCGCGGCCGAATAGCTGAAAGGGCCCCGAGTGAAAAGGGACGAATTAACAGGCAGCCGGTGAACGTAACTGCAATGAAATGGCACGATAAACGCGCTAATACTGTCGACTCGCGCGAGTCGGTGTGGAAACCGCGGAAACTGGGAAAACCGATAGACAGGGGGACGCCGCGACAAAGCCGAAAGTTATCCTAGATTACAATTTAGCTGTATACAAAGCGGTGACGTCTCTGATCAAATGAGTTATTATGCTGCAACGCGCGACGATCAGCTGCAAGACAGTGGACATGCGCTCTCTCCCTCTCTGTCTTTCTGCCGACAATCGTGTCTCCATTGTGCGCGCGCGAGCACGATGTTGTTTGCGTAATAAAGTTGCCGAAGTGACCTCACCCGCTTTCACCGGAAAATTAGTTTGCCATCTCGCGTTCGTCATGAGTAGAATTGTGAAAGTCCGTTCCTTTTATCGAGAAGTTCTTTTGATTTAATCCTCCCATCCTGAAACGAAATTATCAAACGACATCACAGATACTGTAAATACGGCAGCGTGTAGAGTATAGCGAAGTGAAAACCGACTAAGAAGAGATGCATAAGAGAAAAGAGATTGGCGTATTTTTTTTCTTAAAATTTCTAACTTACGCGGAACACATGCATTTTTATCGAACAGAAAAAAAACTATCTGGTCCTGGTGGCTTACGCTGTAATAATACGTAATAATCCGGGCAATAATCCGTCTGGTATAATCCATAATTTTCCACAACAACAGACTTATTCGCAATTAATCATAAACAGGTAGAATGTTAAAACGATAGTTTCGCATAAATTTCGAAATATGGGAGCTAGGGCGAAGTCGGCTTCGCTCAATAAGGCAGCATAACTAAATTAGTTCCTACTCCAATTAATTCGTTAATTGTCGTCGATGCAACTAATACTGTTGATTAATGTAGCAGATTTTCGTGTAATCCGTGTTGAGCATTCGTTAAGTCTATAAAAACGCGTGAATTCTGAGATCGAAGAGACCACGACTTTTAAATTTATTCCATGGTCCTGATCATCTTGATCCTAACTAGTTAATTGATTTATACAAGACGATGTTATCTCATGTCTTTGTAACGCAGTGAGTTAATCAAGATCTTATTAATAATAAGGATTAATCCTCCACATATATTCATATTTTTGGGACATGCAGTACTCTCTCAAAGTGAGTCAGATGTTTCTGATTGAATCCGTAAAAGCACTATTTTGCAGCATATATTTCGAGTATGTATGGATTTACACAGTGGAAACACTCGCAGTTTATTGCTCCGTTTTATTTCTTACTGATTTTGATCAATGGGAAAAAATTTTACTACGAAATCTATAATATACAAATTTGTTATACATTATCCCAAATCTAACTTTCTGCACTTATGAAATTAATGGCTTCTATGCGCCTTATGTACAATGACACTGTGTTTGTAGAGTGTATTAATAGTCGCTGCTATTAACTGACCCTTTTACTGAAATTTTACTGATTGCAATGCTATACTTGTAACTAAACCACCAGTTATAAATATAACATTTCAGTGAAAAACATAGTGATTGTACTTTAGAGAATGCAATCAGACACGGGCAACTTTGAACTACCACAACTTATTGAGAATCGAAATTTTTGGATGTTTTTTTTTACAGAAAGATATAGATAAAACTCAGCCGTCGGATAATTAAATAAAAATCTGCAGACAAATTTTAAATATCGCGATATAGAAAAAACCCAGATGTAAGAAAATAACGCAATAATTAAATCAGAATCTGCAGATAGATTTTGACTTGATTACGCTATTATCTTACGTCTGGACTTTTTCTATATCGAGATATTCCTATTATTAATGGGATATTAATGGGCTATTTTTAAATTTTCCCGGACCTTTTACGAAAGTTTGGTGAGCGATTGAATATTCGTTCAGGTTTCACAGACCCAACATTGTGTGTACGCGGAGGATTAATAATTAGTACCCTATTAACCTTCCGTCAGTCGCGGGTCTTCGTGGAAGAAAAATGGAAATTTCATGAAACATTTTCTTAACTAAAAGAAAATTCCAACAATCTTAAGAAACGCAGCCTTGTACCGTTCTTTATAATTTTAGGTAGTTATTTTTGATAGAAAGACAAAAAAAATATAGCATATATGATTCTAACTTTCGCATACAAAATCGCCCATCTCTTAGGTAACCGCTAAGAAAAAGAACTAAAAAAAAGAACTTTGGTATACGTAACTACAATCACATAGATAAATTATTACTATAAATTATTATTATAAATTATTATAAATTATTATAAATTATTATAAATTATTATAAATTGGTGAAGAAAATCATGTTTTATTAAATTTTACGACAATATTAATGATGATAACATTTATAAGTATATTACTACTACTATTTTCGTGTTAGAAAAATTAAGAAATATGGTTGGGATCAGAAAAATTATAATTTTAGTTAAATAAACAATTTTTTCTTAGTGCGCAACTACTAGAAGATTTACATAACTAGGAGCTGATACTATTATTATGTACAGTAGATCGTAAAACGGTTTAAATACAATAAATTTTAGAATGTAGTCGATGGTCCAATGAGAGAACTTATTTCTAAATAATTCGTTTTCTTATCGGACCATTAGTTACGCTCAGCAACTTCATTGTGCCTAAACCATTTCGCGACTTACTGTACAAACCAAATAATCGATTGGGATCCATATTTATCCGTGGAGTGAGTTTCTAATCGGGATCCTCCGTCCGTGTTGCGACCGTTGCTTTCATCGAAATACTAATCACACCACCACTACTGTCGTCGTCATTGTCGTCGACATTGTCGTCGACGACGAAAGTAAGCGTTTTTGCGTCGATCGAGCAAATTTCAAGATATCCGTAGGCACGATCACGTCGGGAATTCTCGCTGCCAAATGGAACAGCAATAATCCCCACAACGGCTTAAGAGCATTCCTGGAGGCGCGCGGTTTTTCCGATTTTTCTCTCGGCCATTGCGACTCACCGTGTAACACTAATACACGGTACGTGCTCGGGCCGAACAAAAGCGCCGTCTCTGGTCTCCTCATCGGGCGCCGACACGACCCCGTCGTTACCCCACGATTGTCCCGGACGCATCCACGGAATATTTATCAACGCCCGCGCGCGCGCCACGGCTGTCCCGGGCCGCAGCGTCTTTAATAACGGCCGCGCGATGCAAGGCCGTATTGATTTTGAGGCTAAGGTGCGCCGCAAGTGTGCAGCCTCCGTGTGTGCCAATGGATATTAACCCTCGGACGCGCGGTCCCATCTAGAACGTGCATGGTCGCGCTGGCGTACCGAGTATCACGATGTGTGTGCCATTGTACGGAAAATTAAACCCCGCACGAGCAACTGGGAGAGCGGGAGACGCAGACGCTACGCCGTGCGCGCGCGCGCGCGCGCGATACCGATCGTGCCGGCATTTGGACACTCTGAAAGGCTTACGTCCCGCGAAAATTTCGATCGCTCGCGACCCAACTGTGCCGTTCGCGGCACATTTCGTTTTTAAGTTTCGATGCGCACGTATGTACTCTGTAAATTCCTCGGAGTGGGACCTCGCTCAAAACGAGCAAGAGGTGGCAGTATTTTCACTCGAAGCAATAGTGAAAATACTGCCACTCGAAATCGCGAGTGTGAATGTTTCACTCAAGCCCGGAGTGGATTCTGACTCCATATGAGCGAATGTTTCAATCGATTAGAGCGAATATGTTTCTCTGTGACGTGTGTGGAGTATGTCAGATTCACTCTTCAGTTTCGAGTGAAAATATTCACTTGACGATCCAGTGTTGGAGAATTTACTCTGTATTAGTGAAAAATCACTCGAACTCGAGTGACTCGGGTGGTCACTCTATTTTTCGAGTGAAATTTCACTTGAGGAAATTTTCAGTGTGATACCGAATCAAGCAATTAATCGGAATCATCATCTGGGGAAAGTGACGCGATATTTTTCAGACCAAATGCGCACGAAATTTCGTACTTTAGGCAATAAGAGCTCCCGTTACTCTATTTCCTTATCGCAACGCATTTCTGGGCATTTTTATACGACGACGTGTCGTTTATCACGTGCGTTGATGACGCACATGAACGGGCGCGACGGCGTGCTGCGCGAGATCCCGAGTGGAGTGGCGTTCGTTTCACGTTCGTACGTCGATTTGCTGTCGTGCTAGGGACATTTAAAGTTTTTTAAAGGGTGCTCGGCGCCGCTGTCGCCGCTCATTCGCGAAACGCGGCGACGGCGCGCGTAGCGCATTGTGATACGTCGCGCCGCAGCCGCGCACTTGACACCTCTCCCTTCGAGAACGGCGGCGCGTTCGACTAAAAAGGAACGGCGCGCAACATTGTCGGCGGGCCTCAGTCAAACGATTCGCCGCCCGTCGATATCCTCACGTGGAGAAGTCGTGGCGCGACGTGAAATAAATTGCGCGAATCGAAAACTGCGAGACTGTTTCGCCTCCAACGAGATGACAATTGGCCTAAGTTGTGCAAGAATGATCCGACCAAATATAGTTGAATAACAACATATTTTTATATTAACATTACCTCTTTGCGATTTCTTTATTTCATTTCGTATTATTCATGACTTTTCGACTTCTGTCTTTCTGAATCACAATGAAACTTTGCATACATTATTTTGTACACTTTAAGGTGCATGTATATAAAAACTGAAATTTTCGATATTGTGGTTTGCAACTTTTTGCTAAAGATAGCAATATTATATATTTTCACATTACGAGTAAATATACTTCCGAGTGGCAGGATTACGTTATTAACGCATCGATAACATATCAATAACGTTTCTAATGTCAACAAAACGTCATTGACACACTGGGAGGAAAAATATCTAAAATATCTAAAAAATAAAATATATTTCGGTGGATATTAATAACATACTTACTTAAATCTAAATTATTTTGTTTAAACAAATAAGAATAATTACTTTCGTGAAAAACTAAGATTTTCTTAAAGTTTTACGAAAATGTATATTATTTAAAAAATATTTTACATTAGCATAAAAATAAATATACTGTTTGTATATCTACCAAAATAAATATTTACTTGATTTTTTAGGCTTTCGCGGTATCCATGCATATTAGATTTGGTTTCCGGGTTTGAGCCGCATGGATTCATCTTTGTTTGATTTCGACGTTTCGCGAACATTTCAGTCCACTTCATCAGAGAGGAACGATAAATATTTACTATTTCTTTTCTCACTGTATTTGACAGTATTTTAAACAGTGCTGTTACAAAAATATACGATATTGCTATCTTTAGTAAAGGAGAGAAGATAATTTAAAAAAGCATACAAATTTTAATTTTTGTACACATATTTTATGTATGCAGAACGATGTATGCAGTTTCACATTGCGGTTTAAAGAGGTAAACATTTAAGAGAATCAAATATAATATAAAATCAAGTAAACAAATTATAAAAATATAATGTTAAAGTAAAAGTACGTTGTTACTCAACTGTGTATTACAATTAAACACCATACGTTTTCACACAGAAAATTAAAAACTAGCGTATTTATAACTTTCAGTGACTTCTTGCAGGGACTATACCGGCAACACCTTTAATCCTTACAAGTTGTTGCAACTTACACATTCTTGTTGTATGCTTTTACATACATAAAAATATGTACATGATACATAATTTTTAATCGTCTTTATATGTATATTAAATTATAAGTCACACACGAATGCTCGCCTGATTGTTTACCGGCAATTATATGACACCGCGAATGACGAGTTCTCGATCAATAATTGACAATCATACCGGTTCAGCCGGGGCGTTGACTATGTCGCAACGTCTGGGCTGTTCTATGTGGGATATGAACTGCTAGTCGCGTCGCTCCACGCATTCGGAAGGGGGGGAGGGAGGAGGGGGATTATAATGGAAAAGGATCCACGGAGCGTTTCCACCGCCGCGCACCACCGTTGCCGTTCGGCGCCGCGACATTCAAGAGCTGCATAAAAACGCGTCGCGCGCGCCCGCGCGACGTGCACGCGGGGCGCATACTAGGTGTCCGCGAGTTCGTCGTCGCGCGGAAAATTGCATAATGCAAGCGCCGGTGAAAATGCAGCCGGGCGGCGTTTTTATTTTCGTCGTCGGCGACGGCATGTAAGTTTCACGAGCGGCGCGTCGGATTTGTAAGGACCATCGTAGGTACGCGTAGCTTTTCTCGATTCCGTCGCAGCACGACACACATACACACACACACACACACACACTTTCTCTCTCTCCTTCTCTGTCTCTCTCTCTCACCCTCTCTGTCTGTCTGTCTCTTCCTCTTCCTCTGCTTCCTGCTCTTCCTCCTCCTCCTCGTTCTCCTCCGCGTGCTCCCATATATTTCGCGCGCTTCGCAAATATCGCATCACGTCGCCGGCGCGAACTTACGTATGTACATGCCGAAAATTGGAAATATCGCGCTGTTTATTATCGGGGACGATGTATCAGTCGCTCCCACCTCACGGAAACAGCGTTTTACCGATTTTTCAGGGGAAAATTGGATACCGTTGCTGACGCGCGACATAAATAAAATCAGATAAAATATCGCCCGTTGCCGTTCGTTTCATTTCCATCGTGCCTTGCCCCGGCAACCGAGAATGGCACTCGACGTTTCCGTTTCGCGATTTCTGAATAGCTAGCTAGCTAGCTAGCTAGCTGCACTCCCCGCCCGTTTAGACGCCACGTGATTCCTCCTCCATCTCTCTCTCTCTCTCTCTCTCTCTCTCTCTCTCTCTCTCTCTCTCTCTCTCTCT
>NW_022639540.1:338103-354437 GCF_010583005.1 Odontomachus brunneus
TCTCTCTCTCTCTCTCTCTCTCTCTCTCTCTCTCTCTCTCTCTCTCTCTCTCTCTCTCTATAGTAGCGTGTCCCAGAAGTCGCCGGGCGCGTACCCCGCTTCGATAGAATCCGCGCGCAACAAAGACGAACAACGAGGTCGCCTCGCTTGTCTCGACGGGCATTTGTAGCTTTCACGTCTGCGAAACAATCGAAGGAACAGTGTTCTCGACGGACAGACGTCAAGAAAATGTTCGCCTCCGAATAAGATCGCGACATTAAAAGCAACCTGTCGCGGCTGACCTGAGACGGACTTTGGCGGAATTTTCACGCGAGAATTTTCTTTAGTTTTTGAGAGAGAAAGAGAGAGAGAGAGAGAGAGAGAGAGAGAGAGAGAGAGGCAGAGAGAGAGAGAGAGAAATCTAATATTGAAAATTAAAAAGTTGGCGAAACGAGATAGCGGCCAATCAAACTTTCGCCGGGGAAAAATCGAGCCCGAAATTCGCCAACTTTTCAGGTACGTACACTCGGTACAGCCGCCTCCTTCCTCTCCCCCAAGTCGTATAAGTTTTCCGTAAGGACGAGCCAGCAACGTGTATCGTTGCGAATTTACGTATACCCAGTGCGACGCGCGGCTGCCGCTTTTCCATTCGCGCCCCCTCCTCGCCCTTCCCCTTGTTCGTTCGCCAGCTCGCGGGGGGCAACTTCGGTTACGCGGCAACTTTGGTACGGCCATTCACGTCGTAATCCCATAATGCATCCTTCGCATGCAGTGGCCTCAGCGCGCGCGCTTTCTCGGCCTCTTTGTCTCGCGCTCCTCACGGTCTCGCTCGCTCGCGTCAATGCCTCTCGATACGAGTCGATACGTTTCGCCGGTCAATCGTTATCGGGTGGAGGTCCCTTCTTTCGCTCGGCGGGCCTTTGTGCTCTCGCATCGGTGATTCACCACCGTCGCGCGGTGCGATAACAATATTTTGCCGGCCGATAACGCGATCTTGGCGGACAAAGGGGAGAAACGTGGACGTTCTTGAAACCCCTCGTTGCCTTCGTTCGTTCGTTCGTTTGTCTGTTCGTACGTCCGTACGTACGTATGTCTGTTCGTTCGTTCGTTCATCCATCTGCTCGTTCGTCTGTTCGTCCGCACGTCCGTTTCCTCGCTTCCTTTCATTCGACGCAACGCGGACGGACGTCGTGGACGTTTTTCGATACGCAGAGACACGGGTGCACGCGGCCGAACCCGGGAACGTTTTTGTTGGGATTTGTAACCGTATAGTTTCAGCATCGCCGTGGCTTGCCGTCGCTTCTAGCGAAGAAATGTCATTATCCGTGTGGCTCGCTCCGCAGATACACCGCAAACTCGAAAAGCTTGCCTCTGCTACTTTGCCCTTTCCTTTCTCTGATAAATAATCGGATAAGCGTCGCGCAACTCGGCGCCGAATTTTTCTACATCTGGGATAATCAAGTTATCCTCCCTCCTATCCCCCTGCCCTCTCCTCTTCTTCCTACCGAGTGCGTCAATTTTTTAAACCATTCACTCGTATACGCGAACACGCAAATTGATCGCCAACGAACGAGCCGAGCGTTGCAAAACACGGTACTGCGCCGTGAAGGTTCAACGATTATGAGTGTGCACGGGTCTTAAAGAGTTTATTCACTTCAGCCGAGATGCTTGAAACCGTACAGAAAAAGAGAGCGGCTAAGCTCTTTCATAAGCTTTTAGCCCCATTCGTGGCATTCGAAATCTGAAATGATTTTTCGATAAAATTGTAGCTATTGATGGGTAGGTTAAAGATGTGTAAGTATCAGTAAAGTGTGATGCGCCTTACCATTTGGGAGAAAATGTCCCAAGAATTTCAAAACCAACGCATGACGCTAGCAAGAAAAAAAATAAAACAAATCAGTTTTTAAATAACTTGTTTTGTTATTAATTATTGTTGATAAAAAAAGATTTTTATCGAAATGAAAATTTGATATACCGAACTACATATAATTCGGTTAAGATGAGATCAACCATGTGTTTGGTTAATTGTAACTGAAAAATTTCATTTTTGTTTTATGAGTTTTGTATTCTCAACACATTTACTTGATACAAGTGGAAAACGTGTAATGCCAACTAAATATATATATCAGATATTTTAGTTCCAAACACAAAAATAAATTTTTCAATGTATCTGATGAATAAACTCCTTAAGAGGATGTTGGAGTTGATGACGGATTCCAAAAATGTTGATAACGTGAAGACGATTATCGCTAACGCAATCACGCTATTCTTCTTCGTATTCATCCAAAAAAAAAAATTTTTTTTAATAGAAGTGAAATTCCCTAAATCTTAGAGGATTTTATTCTTATATATGGCCTCAAGAGGATTGCTTTGAAATCAAGAGAAATCTTAAACACAATTCTTAAAGATAGAGGAATTTCATATTGAATGTACAGTGCAAATCTATTTGTTCTTAATCTAAATTTTCTCTTATATATTATTTCAACTCAAAAATTTTCTTCAGACTTAATAAATTTTATCGCATCCACACGAAAGAAAGATCAAAAAACTTTGACCGAGGTGCTTGTGTGTATCTGTAGGTGTCCACTTTTAATTGCCATATGAAATGAAAAACATCAGACTTGGGGCTGGGTTCGAACCCAGGGTTTTTCCGCTTGTCAGGTAACCGCTCTTCTTACTGAGCTATTTAAGACTTCATGTTTGTGATATCTATATACCCAGTAAAAGTGACTCGTTGATTAACGTCAAAATGATATCAAACTGACGTCGGTTTGACGATTTCAATGTCGATTTGATTGAAACGTCGACAGTGAATTAACGGTGGAAGCTCTAACGGTGGCGCTTGGTTTCAACCAATCGTACACGACAGTACGCAGCGAAACAACAGTTCTTCGCGTCTCTCGTACTGCACGTAAGATGGCATCTGTGCTTCAAATTAACATATTCCTCTTGATATAGAGGAACGCAATTAGAATAATATCTCATAAATGCACGATGAGTAGTTCCCTTTAATGAAAGATGAATATGTTTTCTGTAAGATATTTCTTTTAGAACATGGGGTTAGAGGAAAATTCACTTTGTACGTAAAATACTTTTTTTTTTGGTGTTTCTTGTACATATAAATTTTACAAAAAAAAATATTATTTCTTTCTCATTTTTTCAATTCTTTTTTTCTAATTTCAATTTTTTTAAATAATTTTTTAGAGTAATTTATACTAGAAATATCAACTTTGAAAATTTTTATCGTTTTTGTTGTATATTGAGCAATGCTCCAATTTATTCGCGCACGTATTTTTATTGTGTAAGAGTATTTGTAATTCCATGCAACCGATGCAACGTAAACTTTGCAGGAAAGAGTCAGTATTCTGTTGATAAAGATTTCGACTCCACCAGTATCCCCTTAAACGATTATTTGCCGTGGAGTTTTTCGTATATCGCGCAGCGACAGTCCAAATAATTTGTAGTTGGAAAGAAAGTAATCAGACCCGCATTCTTAAGATCGCGCGATATCCTAAGTTCGTCAGGACGCGCTTCTCGCTCTTCTAAGTTTGTTTCGCAGTTGTAGATCCTCTCTCCTCCCTGCAACGCCGTTATTGAGCTACCGTGAGAGTTAAGGAAAACGCACGAAGTTGGAAATTGGTACAGCGACCCGGGCTATCGACGGGGTTTAAATGTTGCGGTATCTCTGCGAACTTTTGCCATGGCTGGTGGCGCCGTGTATGTTGAAATAGATGCCTGTCGCGCGGGAACGACCGGTGATGTAACATGCCACCAGGGAGAAAAAAGAGGAATAATTAGAAAAAAGAACCTTATCGCGAGAATAACCCTTTTTCTACGGGCGCCATTTACGAGTGCAGTCATTTGCGTCGTCCCTAAAAACCGGTTCTAGTCTCTTTCTCTCTTTCTCTCACTCCACTGTTTCTCTCTTCCTCTCTTCCTCCCTCCCTCCCTTTCTCTCCCTTTCTCTATTTCTCTCCCATATCGGGTCGCTCGATTCATCCGTGGAAATGCCAGAGACGTTAACCGACTCTCGGGGAAAATTCCTCCTATTGGAGCTGGAACTTTGTTCGCTGTAGGGCTCACGGTTGTCACATCTTTAACATCGTAATCGGGGAGCCGCGGAAACTTACGGAACGTGCAAATTAGAAGTTGATGAAGCGGAAAACGTCATCCCTAGTGATTTACGTGCGCATTTTTCGAGGATTGCTCGTCGATCGATAATGCCGCCGAAGTATCGCTTTTTAAATACCACTCCTCTCGTTTTTTCTCTCTCTCTCTCTCTCCTTTCCCTTTCCCTCTATCTCTTTCTAGCATACACATACATGTAACTTATACATCAGATATGTACATATAAAAAAAATTATTTTTGCATTAGGTTTTTATTTTCACTCGCGCAATACATATCCTGGACGAAGCGCGTACGCGATACAAGCATACAGGCGTACACGCAAACGCAAACAGATATCAATTAAAAGTGTTCGAGTCGTTATCAAAACTGCTGTACGAACCTGGCGTTTTATAGACACCCTCTATAGAGTGTCCAAAGTTCAACGGCCCTGCGCGTCTCTATCGTCACGCCATAGAGCTGCAAAAAAAAAAAAGAGTACGCAAATGCAGCGATGTATTGCGCCCGCCGGCAAAAAAAAGCGAATGCGAAAAAAAACCTTATCGCAGGGACGAACCTTTTTTCGCGCCACCGCCATTTACGAGCGGAGTCATTTGCGTCGTTCATAAAAAACGATTCGAGTTTCTCGCATTGGGTCACCTCGAACCGCCCGTGAAAATACGCGAGACGTTACCCGACTCCCAGGGAAAATTCTTCTCGCCAGGAGAAAAACTTTGTTCGCCACAAAGAGCGGAAAGAGTGCGGGAAAAAGTAAGAGGGATAAAAAGCGAAAGAGAAAGAAAGAGAGAGAGAGAGAAGTACAGAGGGAAAGCGCAATCCTATCGTCAAAGATACGCAAAAGCTCGGTATCCCTTATGAAAATCGCTCAAACTTCGACCCCAAAGTCGCAGACACGTTAATTACAAGATATTACTTCGCCTGACACACTGCCGCCGTAAATTGACACAAGAACAGCATTCTCTTCTTGCAAGTAACATTTTTTTCTCATTCGCTACCGTATTAATTACAAGATATTATTTCGCTTGACACCTCCCCCCTTCCACCCCCCGTCAATTGCCAATTAACGCAACAACAGCATTGTTATCCTGCGAGTAATATTCTTTTCCCACTCCCGCTACCGTATTAATTACAAGATATTGCTTCTTTTTATAGCTCGTCGGCGCGAATTGTCAATTGACGTGATAGCAGCGTTTCTTTTTTGCATTTCTTCTCGCGCTCGCTGTCGTGCAGATTTGAAACTTTCGGACTTTAATTGCCCTTGACCGCGCAACGATCGACTGCCTGAAATGCACGCCATTTCTTCCGGCCGTGAACTGCATTCTTGCACGGTTCTATTTCGAGATTGCGCGTCGCGTGGATGTCGGAGCAACCGGCTTTGATTCGTAACGTGAAGTGCAGAGCGCGAAATCGCTCCTGTTGTGTCGCAGTGATTGTCCCAGGTCGTAACGTGGCGCGATGGGAATAATTAATAATTTTTCTCAACTGAAAACACTCTTGTTGCTTGGTGAGTTCCTGCTTAATCCGTCTCTCCTAAATATCCCGGCGTTTAATTTCCGTTAAATAAATCGCAATATCGATACGCTTAAGACGTGAAATTTTGAAGTGAAACGTTCTAGCAAACAATAAATGAGCAATAAAAAAGTCAATTTATTGTGTGAATACTTTATTAATGCATGTAAAGCGGCAAGTACAGAAATTCCGTGATATATCCGAATATCGACGGTAATAGACACTGTTGGGCCGCTTTCTCCGAATGTCACACAAATGAAGTCTGGGAATATTTAGATACGGGACGCGCGCCTCGATCGAATACAATGTACGTCCAATTTCGCGCATTTGGTTTGCATCTACATTTCCTCGAAATTCAATAGCTCGGAATCGGACTTGCACGCCGCTTTCAAAATAAACGGCTCATATATCAGTCCAAGGTTTTACCGGAACGAGATTCCGACTTGTCAATACCTGTAACGTGGTATCTGATAGCGTCACGAAATGTCGGACGTCGAGAGAGTGACGTCAGTGAAGTTACTTATCCCTGAATTTATCGATTTGCCGTGCTGTGTAGAACGCACCGAGGATCCTCGCGAATTTTCGCGCTCCAGTAAACTGTTTCGACCCGCGGCTTTGATTTTCACGGTCGCGTACTCATCCCGATAACTCGGCGCGCCGTATATAACTTCGTGGCAACGTAGGCGCGTGTATATTGCTTATCAGAGGAGAGGTTTGAGGTCTCCCGAAAATGGATGCAATTCCAGGGACGTACCGGGCGTTCCGCTCGCGTTTAGACCCGCGATCTTCCGTTCTGAATACATATATATGTGTGCGCATGCATAGGCTAGGTCCGAATCTAATATCGCGTTTTGCCTTCTCTCTCTCTCTCTCTCTCTCTCTCTCTCTCTCTCTCTCTCTGTTTGTCTATCTTTGCTCGCTTCACTCTCGTTCTCTCCTATCCTTTATTTGCCGACCTGTCTCTTTCTCTCTGTGCTCCTCTTTCTTGGTTTCTCTCTTTCTCACTACCTTCTCTCTCTCTTTCTCTTTCTCTCTCACTATATCTATCTCTATCTTTCTCTCCTCCGCTTTCTTGTTCACCTCGGTCATACACTGTGTACACAGGACAACATTCGCTAGCAGTCATAAGCATACAAGTTTGATGTTTACCAGTTGGGGTACCGCGGACTGCACAACGCTGCAGCGCACGTACTCGCGCGAACACTTAAAAAGCGTGTCTAACCGCAATACGTGCACTTTGTCAACAGTTTACTGATAATACGACGAGCTGTACGATAAGACAGCTTCAGTACATGTCCTCGTGACGCGTAAGTTTCCCCAACAACATCGCTGCCGCGTGTACCTTACGTATTTTTCGATAATATTCTAACCTGAGAGAGATCTCAGGTCTCGAAATTTTGATCCCACTTTCGACCTCAATATGCCATTCAACGCCTACTTTGAGATTCTAAAGAATATATCAATCTTTTTTATTCCATTTTACCTGCTAACTTCGCCGAGAAGTCCTCTTCCAGACCTACAAGTGGCATTTTGTGCATTTTTTGCGATTGGAAGCGCCAAACTTCTGCTTTCACGTGTATTTCCGAGTCGAAATTTTGATCCTACTTTCGGCTTCAATATTCCATTTAACGTTTACTTTGATACTCTACATCAACCTTTTTTGATTCTATTTAACTTGCTAACTTGCCGAGAGGTTCTCTTTTAGAACCTAAGTAGCACACGGAGGAAAAAGTTCAGTTACATTAACATGAAATTTGTGATGAACGGTCTAACGAGATTTCTGGTTCTTAGAACCAAATTTGGATCATAAGAATCAGAGATTCCGTGTCTTTCGATCAGAACACGTTGAGTCGCTCATTAAAACCAAATCCTTCACGTTAATAGAACAAAATTGTTTCTCTGGCATTTTATGCGTTCACTATTTAGAGACACTAGGGTTGCAATTCAAAAAGTTCTTTTTGAGAATATTTTTATTAAAATTCATAGTATATGTGTGTGTGTAACGTAAATTAAAGACTTTCAATACAATTTTTCTTAATAAAAAAGACATTTCGGCATGTAAGCTAAATAGAACTTCAGTTTCCATGTGTATTAAACATACATTGATCCTACAGTATATATAAATGCTGAAAAGTTTAAAGCAAAGCTAAAATTTTAATTCGGGATTTGGGTAAAATTTAAAAAATTATACGATAAAATCAACCTCATTGTTCTTATTGTTCCCTTCGTCGCATATGTACACGTAGAAAATACTGTAGTAAAAATTGTAATAAAAAAAATATTGTAATCTTGGTTCATATATTATAATCAAAGTCGCTATATATTTACTTAAAAATGCTATGTACGTTTGACTTTTTATTACAAAATTATTGTAATCATTTGAATATTTTGTTGTGTAATATAACTAAAATAACTAAGTTTTATTGCAGTAAAAAAGAAATCTTGCAATTTTTGTGCAGTTACACTTGATACAGAAGTAGTACGTTATACTACATTTATAATGAAAATTACAACATGAATATAGAAAGTTTAAAGATGTAACTCATTACACTACGAGTATTATTATTTATACTTATAACCTCTTTAATATGTTAGTAGTTTAAAACACGCATCAAATATTACAATAGCTATATAATAATATTTAACAGCTGTATAGTAATATTTAATAACACTGCACGTCCAAATGTGTTATTTTTAAATGCATAAATATGTAATTTAGTTGAAGTTCTTCTTACATTTCCTGCCGTTTTAAGTTACGTAATTTAGCACGTTTAAGACGTGTAAATTATAATTTAATGCGTTTAAACGTGTCAATACCTTAAAACGATAAGAGACGTATAATAAAAAAAGCTTCTGGCAAAATAACACACTTGAATTTGCAGTGTATAGTTCAGCTTTACAAAAAATGAAATATCGCAGAGAGAAGTATATTTTTAACGCAATTTTTAGTACGAAAATTTCCCCGTGTACAAAGCCGGTAATATATACAACGTTTAATTCTTCAGCGACAAATCGTGCGTCTTCTTTTTTTCCTTTTTTTTTTGGCAAATTTTAGGAATTAGTCTCGCTGGAGATCGTGCTGGATCTCGCGCCATGGTTACCGATCATTTTCAATCAAACTAAAAGCTTGGGGAAAAAACATCGCTACCTAGTCGGGCCATTTAGAGTGATGTATAAAGGATTGAGATTTAAAGGGCTCACTTTTTGCGCCGCGCGACTTCAGTGGGTGCTGGACGGTGAAAAAGCGTCGGGAAAAGCCCACGTAACCGCAATGCGGACGTTTCACGGGCCTACGGGCGTCGAAGTTCGATAAAGAGCGCTGGCGGCGGAGAGGAGGGTGCAATAAAATCCACTGATTTAAAGGGCCCGAAATTTTACTTCCAGATACACACGGCCGATCGACCGGTCGGTCGGTCGCTCGCGCCGCGAAAAGTCCCATGATTCGATTACGCACCAAGTGCGCGACGCGAAAACATCGCAACGCGCGCGGCCCGATTTTATTTCCGCACCGAACAATTTATTACCGTTCGTGAATAAACTAACTCTCTTTCGCCACTGCCGAAAACGCGTTGATACCCCTCTCTTTCTCTCTTTGTTTCTCCTTGCCTTCCTCGCTCTTTCTTCCTTTCTCGCTTCGCATCGCGCGAGAAAACATCCCCGTTTTCCCGCCGTCCCCGTTCTTCCGTTTCGTGAGTCACTGCGACGCGCTGACAGCGTCTAGCGGCTTTTAAGAGAAACAAGTCCCGTTCTCTCCGCGAGACGGACGTGAAGAGAGGAAAAACGTCGGTCGTGATTTTCGGCCGTGACGTCGTATCGTTTTCCCACCGCGATTTTGACACGAGCGCGACCGGGGAGGAGGGGCAGGGAGGGAGAGGGAAGGGGGAGTTGGCGCGTGGGAAAAAAATATCGCGCGATCGTCGCTCGCGCGCTCGTCGTTTCCGCCCTCGTCCATTAGCTCGCTCGATTCTCCGGCGTTCCCGTTCCGCGTCTCGCCCCGCTTCCATTATCGTCGCATGCCAAGAGCCCCCGCGGAAAATAGGAGTTTGATTGGAACAGAGGGAATTGCAATCGGAATCCTACGGCCGTGTCTCGTCCGACTACGACCGTGACGACAACGACGACGACGACAACGGCGACTGAAAGACGATGACGACGACGACGACGACGACTTTGCTCGTAAATAACATTTGCTTCCTCGCGTACGAACGAAGTTACGACCGCGGAACTTTGCACAGAGTAAGAGAGAGTGAGACAAAGGAAACGGCGGGGGCGCGACGAACGGCGCGGCCGAAGACAGAGAAATGCAAAGGACCGGAGCGGGCCGGGGAAGCGGAAGAGCGACGTGCTGCAAACAGACGACGATTTACAAAGCATCGGAGGCTGCACCACCGTGGCGGAAGAGAGGGAGAGAGTCGTCGGGTCCCTGAGAGAGAAAGAGAGGGAAAGGGAGAAAGAGAGAGGAGGCAGGCACGCTCGACGAGGAGGAGGCAGAGAGACAAAAAGCGCGCGGCGACGCGACGCGACGCGACGATTTATCGCGCCGCTGCATCGTGGATCGCGATGCGTATGGATTTCCAGCGTGGCGGGTAAATACTCGGACGGATAAAGGATCTCGCGTGATCTATGAAGGGACGTCCTCCTACGTCGGATGACGAAAAACCTATGGCGAAGGGAGAGAGAAAGAGAGAGTGAGAGATGAAACCCCACGTTGTGTGTGTGTATGTATATGGAAATGGCGCGTCTCGCGATCCAATCGTGAACGACGCGATATAGGGAGGGAGCTATGTTCTTCTTTTCAGAATTATATCCCCATTTGTGAATGTCGAAAGTTCGATCGTAAAGCGCAGAAGGCGGCTGGGCCGGGAATACGGATACGTTGCTGGGATTTCGCGCGAGTCAATTACAGCCGAGTACATCCGAAAACGCGTTTTGACGAAGAAAAGGACATCGGAGTAAGGACTAGAGTTCGTACACGGATAGGTGTACATGCGCCAACCAAGCGATGATTTACAAAGCGGCGGCGGCGGCCGCACCGGGAGAAATCGGCACGCGATAAAGACAGAAATGAAAAAAAAAAAGAGAGAAAAAATAGATCGCGTTGCACGTAGTACGATTTATCGCGCGTCGCCATGCTGGTGGATCGTGGCGAATTTACAGCGCGCTGGGTAAATGCTAAAATCGATAAAGTCGCCGAGAGAAATATCGTCAGGTCGATCCGGGAAGATTAATATCGCAAGATCAGAAACGAATAGAATCGACCAACGTCGGCGGAGCTTCCTTTATTGGGCAGCAGAAATGCTTGTTTAATTTCAATTTATCTTCACGTGCCACCGTAGTGGCGCCATGCGCTCGCCGTTAAAAGCACGAAATGCGTGAGCTTAAAGGCTCGTCTACAATACGCGAAGTAAGTTTGGAATAAAAACGGGGGTGAGAAATAAAAATAATTTATTTCGCTTACGTCTTCTTCTTCCCTCCCGCCATGCTCCAACTTACTCCCGTACAACGGAAGTATTTCTCTTGAGTAATATTTCCGGTGTAAGGAGGCTACAATATAGAAAGGGAGTGTAAGAGTGAAATAAATTATTTTTATTTCTTTTACTCCAACTTACGCCAAGTTTACTCCGCGTATTACAGAGGCGAGCCTTGAGAATCACGAATCTTAACATGGTGGCAGGGCCTGGGTCGAAATTTTCATGGTATTACAGCAACAAGTCGTTAATTCTGCAAATACGGTCGGTACTGCAAAGATTAATGGAGAATCCTTAAGTATAATAATATAATTCTATCACCCATGCCACAAGTGGGTAGTTATTCTAAGGGAAGGGCCGTTTGTTCTAAGGGAAAAAGCACTTATTCTAGAATTATTTAACTTTTAATGTTAAGTTTGCGAGACTCTTGAATGTATGTTTCGAAATTTCGATTAGATTTACCAGAGGATTATTCTGTTTAAGTTAACCAGAAATCTTGACTTAGACTAAATTTAGACTAAATTCTAGTAATATCAACATCGAAATTTTCAGATCGTTCATATTTCATCAGAAATTGTTTAATTCAATCAAACTTTTTTCCGTGCGCGAATAAATATTTTTTTTATTTTTTAAATATTTTTTTCTCTCAGTGTATGGTGGTTCAAAGTTGCCCGCGTCTGACAGACCCCAGATTGCACTGCGGTGTCCCGGAAAATATGATTGTGTGTGTGCGTATGTACGCGGAGATTTACACAGAGAAAAAATACTTGAACATTTATTTGCGGGATACAAAATTGACTTTTGGTAATTGCAATCAAAAAATTTAATTGCCGCTTGTGTGTTTTGCTCTCATACTAATACATCCTACTCGACAGAAATAAAAAAAACATGATAATGTGCCAAATATGTGCATGTGTTGTGACCAAATTGTACGTACCAAATATTTTAATTCGAAGTAAAAATTATTTGATATTCCTACGCTCGCAAAGAGATTTCTGTGAATTAATTAATTTTTGTAAATAAACTTTATATCCCGTATAAAACAAATGTTCAAATATCTTTTTTTAGTGTGATTTTAGACTATTCGCGGTTTTTCTTTGAAAGAGCGATACATAACCTCCGTTACAAATCAATGCGAATTTGCGGCATGTGTTACATTGTGAGATAGCTCTTTGTGAACGTTGGATTGAACGCTCACACCGTTGCGTGTTGACATCCACCGTTGACATCCAGCCAAGTCCAGTCGGCTTCAGCCAGGTCCCTAGATGAAACGCGCCGCGTTCTCCTATCCTGCAGCTTTCATCTTGCGTCAACCCACGTTGATTGCGCTCACTTTACATTTCACTCGCGACGCGCTCAATATATTTAGATTTAGGCAGCGACATTTCTATTTATTAACGGATACTTCGATAATGTTAGTGAAAAATTCCAATTTACACAGCGGAACGAAATCTGCGGGCTCGTGATCAGCGATAAGTAAAATCGCGATGAAAATTTACGGATTTGTTTAGCAGATGTTTATCACAGCACGATAAAATCCGGCCGTTCACGAGTGCGATCGTGAGTCGCGTACAAAATCTCGCGATCCGAATATCGCTTTTGGTGAATATTAGTGACATTTTAACGTACTCTCGTGAAGCGAGCCGCATGTGAAAAATCGATAATGAAAGATATAAAATCGAAATCTCCGAACAAAGTAATCACTGCGTGAATGTATACGCGAAAAGTTGCCAATTAAAAACCAATCGCGAAATCTATCAACGCAGCACGGACGAAGTAATCGTGAATGGCGTGAGATTCTCACGCATGATAGCCGTTCGTAATATTTTGTCGAAGCTTACTTCCGCGATATTCTGGCGAGTCGAAATTAACGAGGTCTGTTTTCATGTGCAAAACATACTTAATCGCGCGTATGAAAACGCGCGTGCGAATTGAAAACCTTTGCGATTGCGATATTCAGATCCACGCGAGCGAGATTATCTCAAAGCTCGCCTTTTTTTCGTGTACATTTGTAAACTTAATATATCCGGACAAAACGTTTGGTCGGATTAAAACTCGCCAAACTTCTGGTGAAATATGAACGAACCATTTCGGTTGGGGTTATCAGAATTCTGTTATCAAAAAAAAAAATGAGAAATCTTGTAAATTTCGCAAAAATTCCAATAATTTCAAGCAGAATCTTCTGGTTCGTTCGTATTTCACTAGAAGTTTGGTTAATCCAACTGAATTTTTTTCCACGTAGAATCAAGATTTCGATTCGGGAGGCGCTTCCTTCGGGATTCGATCGCGAGTAGCGATTGCAAAGACGTAGGGAGGAAAATGGAAGAATGAAGGGAGCAGTGCACGGAAGCGGCGCGATCTTCGCAACACAAACAATGATATACAAAGCATTCTTGGATGGGCCGGGCCCTCGGCGCGAGGCGCGGGAAGTGCTGCACTCCCGCTACTCCCGGCACGATAAAAGACAGAAACGAAGTCTCTGGAACACGTAATAAGATTTATCGTGTTCTTAGATCGTGGATCACGATACACGCGGATTTACAGTTCGCGGCACGTCGCGTCGTACGTAAACACGAAAATCGATAAGCGAAGCGGCGGCGGCGGCGACGACGAGGATAGGGAGCGAGACACGGGCGCTCGAAAATCGATAAAGGGTGCCGGGGAATATCGGGAGGCACGCTCCAGCGAAAATATTGGGAGCGAGCGAAGGAGCAAACGAGAAATAAAGGATATCTCGCAACGCGGAAGATAGCGTATTCGCTACTCGCCGGAGGACGATTTTCCATTCTCCTCGCTTTCTCGCTCATTCCTCCGCGAGGCGCGAAAGAAATCCTTTCCGGCGCGATAAAGACCAAGTCCGGCTTTAGAGGAGGGAGGGGAGGTTGGAGTCGATTGAATCTCCACGCTGTCCGCTGTGTGTTATTAATTCGTGCTTCCAACTTGGAATTATTGCACGATTTAGTGTCGCAACTTCTCTCGCGACGACTTCCACATCGCGCCATCGAGAGAACGTGTATAAATATGGGTGCGCGTGTGTGTTTGAATAATAATAATAACTCCAAATTGTCTTCCGATCGGGCGCAAATTAATATGACGGAGGGACTAATGGCCGAACAATTAAAATAAAGAGATAAAGCTGACATCGGGGGCGAGTTATTGTTCGCTCGCCTACTGAATATCTAGAGGGAGAGAGGAGGAGGAGAGAGGAAGGAAGGTCGTGGAATATAGGATCGCGCGATGGCTCGGCGAATTTCATGCAACGATTGTAACGTACACCTTAGATCGTAAAAGACATTTTCGAGCGGAACACGCTTCGCGGAAGACGTCCGAGCATTAAGATATTATTCACGGTGTTCGAGCCGGCTCGTGGATTACCATGTATCCGTTTATAGGATATTCCGGCGGGCGAGTTCAAAAATCGATAAAGACCGCCAGGAACATTGGAAGGGTCGCTGGAACGAGAGAACGTGGGAAAGACGGTAGTCGAAGAGACGACGACGACAACGACGACGACGACGACGACGACGACGACGACGACGACGACGACCGTGCCTCTCTCTTACTCGGGAGGAGGAGCAGGAGGAAGGAGATCGCCGGGTATTCCCGCAATTCGCGCGCATCGTCGACGCGAAATTGCTACGATCCGATAGCATTTAAATAAGCTCCCCGATGGCCTCATTTTTTTTGCTCCTTTATCATAAATCACCGACGTTGCCGTGTATTAACGAAAACTCGGAGAGGAGAGGAGAGGGGAGGAGAGGCAGGTACGGCCCCCCCGCGCGTACAGCCGAAATTAATGCAATTACCGACGGTTTCTTCCGATCTCCGCGTTAAAGCGGTCTCGCGAAAATGGTAGAGTCCGCTCTCCCTCCCCCCGCCCCAATTCACAAAATTACGAAATTCGATATTAGCGTATTTATGTATCGAGGAAACGGTGCGCGCGGGGATATCGACAGCGCACCAGGGACTATCCGAGCGAGGATATGGAAACGCGCCAGTGGAAACGGCCGTGCCTTTTCGAGGGAAGATCGGCACGGCGCAGCGGAGGTGAGATGAGAGAAAAGGGAGAGACACACACACACATACGTACACACACACACATATATATATATATGTACATATATATACATATGTATATACATATATATACATAAAAAGGGCGGTATAGCCGAGGGCAAGAGAATAGCGGGAAAGGGACGGGCGCTAGCACGCATTTCCACCATTTATACACACGTCGGGGGCACGACGGCGGTGGCGGTGGCGGTGGCGGCGGTGGCGGTGGCGGCTATCTCGTCGATATTTCGGTTTTCCCCATTCCCGGGGTCTCTGCCCTCTTCCAGCGATCCCCCTGTTGCCCCCTCCCCTTGTCCCCGCCCCCGCCGCTGCCTACTGCTACTCCTGGCGAAACGGCTCGACGGGCTCTCTCTCGCCGTTGTACTTTCGGACAGGGCTTAATCACCGTAGAGGGTTCCCCGCCGTATTTGCTGCTGACGAGAAAGGATCCGGTCTTTATCTCGCGCGGCGCACGTTGCACCATTGCCGAGATTATTCCGCTGCTGCTCCCCCCTCCCTCCCGCCCGCTCTTCTCTTCCGGCGATTCCGTTAATTCCGTTGTGGAATTACGGCGACGGACGATGTGTGTGCGCACGCGGTTGCGGAATTGGCGTCGGCCGAGTGCAGGACGAGCGACGAGCGACGAACGACCGACCGACCGACCGAGCGACCTTCTTGACCACTCGGACGTTCGGTAATTAACCCCTCGCACTCGCATCTCCATTCGCAGCGACGTGGCGGAAGGTCGCCCGATGTCCCACACGCGTTCGCGCGCGCACGGCCTTTAATCCGTCGTGTTTATAGTCGGATAAGCTGGAACACTCGTCGCGCCGTGTGACCCTCGTGCGTAATTTGTCGTATTAATTCCGCAGTCGACTCGCTCCCGCGTGTCAAACCGACGCCTCTTTATTAATCATCGCCCGAACACGAAGGTGGGATTCCTCTAGCTCCTCTCCCTCCACCCTCTCGTTCTCGGTTCTCAAGGAGTCTCTGGTCGTTAAGGTTTCGACGCTTCTTCTCATCCCTCGTAAAACTCGCTCGCGCCGTGAATGCCCGCGATTCTTCGCGGCCGTGTAAATCGCTCTCGAGGGCCCTGAAATCCGGCGATTCGCGAAATGAACGTCGCGGCGACGTGCGCATTTCCAATAGAATGTTCCCCCTCTCCACTACCACCCCACCTCCTCCCCCTCCCCCGCCCC
>NW_022639540.1:354550-406299 GCF_010583005.1 Odontomachus brunneus
CCTCCTCCCCCTCACCCGCCCCAGCCGCCTCCGTCACCCTGTGCGCACGCATATTCCCTTCTTCCACGGGAGTTTCTCTTGCACCGTAATTATCTCTGCCTTGTCCTTTATGCGAGAGAGAAGCGCACGTAGCGTCGCTGCTGCCGCCGCCGCCGAAGAAGTGCGTGTGTGCGTGCCCGTAACGGCATATTTATCGCTTCCGGATGCACGCTGCCCGTGACGTTTACGAATACGCCGAGCACACCCGTCTGTGTCTCGTCCCCCTGCTCTCGCCCTCGCTTCCCGCTCGCCGCTTCTTTCATCTCATCTCTGCACTGCGAGAATCTAGGGTAAAAAGTTACACCGCGCTTGATACATACAGAGAGGAAAGGAAAGAGGAAGAGAGAGAGACGCGCGTTACATGCAATTAAGAGAGGAATGTCAAGAGGGTCTTTGGAACATAACGGGAGGAGAGAGAGAGGGGGGAGAGAGAAAGGAAGGAAAATAAACGTTGATCCCGTCCCTCTGTCTCGAAGACGCACAATTATTCGCGATTGCGTTCGCGCGAATTAAGATTAAGTATCAATACTTGGACTCTTGCCTAACTATGGACATTCTTATTGTTTTGCTTTTTGAGATAGTTACGTCATGAAACGAATTTTGTGATAATCTGATCAGATTTGCATTATATACATGGTGAATAACTATTTGTGCAATTAGAAAAGGATTAACTGTACGAAAAATGAAATATTTGCAACTAAAGCCTAAAGGAGCACATTTTACATGTATTCTTTGAGGCTAGCGTCATATTTTCAATTTTTATATTTAATATTTTCTAAACTATGAGTGTAAGTAAATGTGAAATGTTCTAAGCTGAAATTTTCTAAACTGTGAATGTAAGTAAATGTGAAATGAGTGTGTAAATATGAAATTTTGATGAAAAACTAATACAATATTAAAAAGGCTAATATGCAGACGGTTATAGGTTATTATACAGAAATTTCAAAATTATTGATCATTTTATTTTCAAGTATAGCAGTGGAAAGTCTATATAATTTATAATAATACTCGAAATATATATATATATATATATATATATATATATATATATATGTATATATATGTATATACATATATACATATTACATACATATTTAAATTATGCATTTTTTCTTATTTGTATATCTCTTATTGTGGATTTAGAATAATTTCGTTTCCCCCAGAAAACACAATAGCAGCTTAAAAAATAACTAAAAGATTTCATTAGAATGCATTTCGAATGAGTCCATAATACGTGTTCAGGTCGAAATTCGCGCTCGTACGACGCTGACACTTGCTCTTGCACCGGCGTACTACGCTTTTAAGTGAGGCAAACGACCGCCTTTACTTTGATCCACAATAACTATATTAATTTATTCACTATTACAATAGACGAAACAGAAAAAAGATATCTAAACAATTCGTTTGCGAAAGAAACACGTTGCATATCGCTCGTGTCATCATGTTTGTCGTGCTTTAATCGATCACGACACTCGACTCTTTCAAATGTGCAGCGAAAAAGCAACATAGATGCGTGTGTGGGAATGCGTGCCGAAGAGATTTTCTTTATTTCATATCGACTACGTCGACTTATTCGCGTGTTACAGCCGCGGCGTCGACATCGGGATTTGCGCTCGGAATTCGCGCTCGTGCGATCCTAGCAGTTGCTCTCGCGCCGGCGCACTATGTTCGTTTCTAAAGTGAGGTGAACGACCGCGCAGCCACAGCGAGCAAGCAGGCGGCGTGCCTATGCTTATCTGAGCCGCGGAGTGGGGGTAGCCGGAGTGGGGGTAGCCGGAGTGGGGGCCAGGCCGTCGCGGCGTACTTTCACTCAGTGTCAGGTGACTTTCTCGAAACAACAGTCGCGCTCCGCATTCCATTCACGCGCCGCGTATCGCTCTATCCGCGACTCGCTGTAGCGATAATGCCGGCCGATCGAAAACGCGGATCGACATATTCGTTAATAACTCGACTTGTGGACGTCGTAGTGACTTGAAACAAAGGCCACCGTAAAGGGGAAATTACCGCGCTTCTGATGGACGTGAAATCATCCTTCTATGGGATAAGGATCAAATGGCATGATCATGTAAGTACGAGAAATATTGATTTTTCTATTTGCGTTACAGCGAATATTAATGAATCTATATTAAAAGCTAATGGGTAACTTTGGTTTGGATTTGTAATGCGAAGCGTCAGTAATATACTAAGAAAAAAATACTTGAAAATTTATTTGTGGGATACAAAGTTTATTTTATGAATTAAATCTTATTTTTGCGAAATAGACTTTTATCCTACACAAATGTTCAAGTATTTTTTCTTAGTGTAAATTTAGCTTCGGTAATTGTCCCCAAAACGACATTAGTTGTTGCCACTTCAATAACACATTTTATTTATTGTATTATAGCGATACTTTAACTCTTGTGGCTAATTCTTTGTGATACTTTTATCTAAGTGTCTCAGGCCTGTATTAATAGTCGTCATTTGAAATTTGCTCTACGTGAGATACTCTAATTTGAATTTAAAGCTAAATTTAAATTTTTTATGTGATAGTACATTATATTTATAATCGCGATTCAGTTGAAGAATTCACGTCTAATTCTAAATTAAAATCTGAATATCTTAACTAAAGTTTCAAGTAACAGTTATTAATCACAGACTTTGGACTTACTTGACCGCCATTCTGTATATACCTATGGATAATTATCGATTCATATTTTAACAACTTCTGTCATAATTATGGATAATTTCAGATAATGAACTATGAAAAATACTAATTTTTATAAAAAATTTAATTAAAATAAAAAATAAGTAAAAAATTAAAAAACATTCAAATTACATTTAATGACCAAACCAATGGCTAATTTGAAACAAATTAGCCTTTTGCAACTTCTTGTCATTACTAATAGTAACGATCAACGATACATATTTGTGAACGTCGATGTTGTTTTTTTCAACGATTTATACGTGACGATAACATATCGATAACGTTTTTGAAAGACGATCTTGCAAGATTGTATAAAAGAAGAAGTTATAGAAGAAGTTACTTTCTCCAAAATATTTATGTAATTTTTATGTAATTCAGTGTTTTTATTTTTTAAACTTCTTTTTAATTTTAATTCAATTTTGTATAAAAATTGTTATTTTTTATGATTTATTATCTAGAATTATTCATAATTAGACGGCATAACGATAGAACATCGTTAGCGTATCGTACCGACAGTTATCAGAAGGTATGTACAGAATAGCGACCCTGGAGAAATTTGAAAGAGTTAACGAAGTCACACGGAGTAAACGACAAATTGCAAATTTAACGTCGCGATGCGCTCGCGAATGTTTTGCAATTTCATTTGCGTAATTTCATCCATCATTCTTTTATTTTCCTCCCTTACTTATTATCACAGATAGAAACAGTATTTACGGTGATCTCGTGCGTTCACTCACGCTGGAGAGTTCGCGCTTTCCATTTGATTCGCTTTCGTTCGTTCGGTTTCTCTTTCGTTCGCTCGGCTTTCGCAGCGATTCCAAACGCGATGTGTAATTCTAGCCTCGCGCGTTCGGCTACCTGCTGCCGTTTCCTTTGTACGTAGCTTAGTATTCCGCGGCTACGCCAGTGATTCGCTACGCGCGGAAACTCTCGGGGCAGAGTATGCTCCCCGGGATGCTGCACGCGTCTTCCGTTCAATTACATACTAAGTGTATGTAATTTCTTACCGATGTAAAAAGAAATATTTCTCATGTGCCCCGCCTCCAAAAGAGTATCTCGCGACACTCACGACCCGAGCACGAATGCATTATCGTGTGGCGCAAATACCACGAGAATTAAACGAGAAAAGAACGTGTGCTCCACGTCGAGAGATCCGCTTCGTGGGGAATCGTCATTTTTGTCGCGGAGGGCCGATAAATTTGGCTAATGTATCGGGCTGAAAAATCCGGAGAGGGATCGCGTCGTGCGAAAGGAACGGAGGAAGGAAGAGTGAAAAAAAAGAGACGAAAAAAAAGGAACGTATCTCTCCCGACAGATACACGCGGTCTCCGACGCATCAATCATTTCGGCTTTTTGCTCTCGCGCGCGCGCGCGCGATCTCTCTCCGCGATTTAAGCATTCCGCCGACGCGTCTGGCCCCCTTCTTTCTGCCATTCGATACGTGCGCGAGCGAGCGAGCGAGTGCGCACCACCATTGTCGAGTACACGCCGTTTCTGTCCGATATCCGTTTCCCGAATATTTCGCTCCTTCTACCCGCGCTCCGGGGGGCGTTATACGGTATCCCCCGCCGATGTATTCGGTATGTACAGAAGTGCTTAGCCAGCGCCTAGGCCAGCATGGAATAGCTCGGCTGCCGCGTCGCTATGCGCTATAAGCACAAGCACACTGCGGGACCGCTGAATGAGAACGCGGCTGCATAGAGCCGCCGTTAAGGTGAATTTACGCGATTCGCGGTACGCGGTGATAGTGCCGCCGGCGACGGAGGGTGAATCAAGCCGGGCGAATATATTCGCCGACGCAAGTTTTCATTCCCAAACGTATTCGTGGCAGCCGGTCGATGTATCGATTGGGGATACCCGCCGCGGCATCGCGATCGCGATCGTGACCAGAGTGCGAGTCTATATCCGCGATAAACTAATCGCAAATCACACGACGCGTGATCCGAAATCTGCCTGCTTGTTCGTCACGACGCTCTCTGGGAGAAGACGCTACACTTGTTAGAATCTCGAAACTGCAACTTTTCAGACAACTAATTGCTGCGATCGGCTGTGCAGGCGTGGTAGAGACAACGGGCATTATTCTGGACTCTTATTGTTAAAAGTGCCTCTAAGTATAACTTGCAAGTCTTCTGACTAGCTTTCAGTCATTTTTAGAAGCACATTTATCAACGAAAGAGTGTTCAGAATAAAGGCCAACTTCTCTCTGTATTTTTATGCTAGGCACGATTCCGTAGACCGCGTATTTTGTTCGACAACAACCAAAATATAAACGTACTGCAATGTGACCATTTTACTTTGGACTTTTTTTTTATCGAAAAAGTGCCTTTAAATGTGACCTGTAAGCCTTTTCATTAGCTTTCAGTCATTTTTGGAGGTACTTTTATCGAAAGAGTGCCTAAAATAAAGGCCAACCTTTCTCTGTGTTTTTATGCTAGGCACGATTCTATAGAATCACGTATTTTTTTCTACAACTAAAATACAAACATGCTGCAATGTGATCATCTTACTCTAAACTCTTTTATCAATGAAAGAGTGTTCAGAATAAAGGCTTTCTCTGTGTTTTTATACCAGGCACGATTTTTTGTAAAAATCGTATATTTTTATATTTTGTAATAACCGGAGTATCATTTTGCTCTTGTGCTGAGTTAAATTAGCTAAGGCGAGAAAGCCACATGTAAAATATGTACGACTTTGCACTTTGAAAATATTTTATCATTTGGAATGATTTTGTAATAAGTAAGGTTTACAATTATTGTGTTGCTTCGGCAAAAAAATACAAAGAAATGTTTTTTATAACTAGAATATAGTAATTTAAGTTTTTTATCTTTATCTTATCTGTCCACATGTGCTCGATTTCAATTATTTTGCGAGTAAAGATTACTTTCATTATCCGAGAGTATCATAAATATACATTTGCAGAAAACTTCATTCTCACAACACCTCATTTAAGTTTTAGAACATATATAAAGGTTCTCTTAGTCTCGTATTAATAGTCGTTACTTGAAGCTTATTTTATGTGAAATAGTGCAGATCTAAATTTATAGAGTTAGATCTGAGTTTCTTGTTTGAATTATATATAATATCTGACATCATATTTATAATCAGCTAAGAAAAACTCATATCTAACTCTAAATTTGAAACTGAGCATCTCATCTGAGGCAAGATTCAGGTAACGACTATTAATACAGACCGGAAATAATCTAAAGTGAAGAGAATACGGTCTGTAAGAGCTACATCGCCGCTGTTTGGTGCGACTGCCAAATTAAATAACTCATAGGAAGATCTCATTTTCTGAAACAAGTTATGAGAATTGGAATGAATTAATTGGATATAAAGGATTAGCTCAGGGAAAGAGAATAGATTCACCGCGTACGTTAGTAAAAGACCGAAGGAATATTCAGCGCGTGCGTCATGACTTGTTTCACAAACAACGAGATCCTTCCGTGAGTTATTTAATTTAGCAGTCGCGCAAAACAGCTGCTATTGGCTCTTACAGGATGTATTCTCCTCACTTAAATTTATTCACTCACGATGGATAATATTAACTCGAAATTCCGAGACATTCGGAAATGTGCTCGGCAGCTCCTGAATCAGCTTTTTTCCTACTTTCTGTTTGTAATATTATTCCGATTTTGGTAAAACTTAGATAAAAAATGAACATCTTGCGATTTTATTTTCACTGCTGCTCTCACGATAAATATACAAACAAATCACTTAGCCAACACAGACCCCTTGAGTAAACTAGACTCGGTCTCCCCCAACGCGTCACGGGCGTATAATTCTATTTCATTCTCATCGACTTCGGCGGATCGTAAAGGAAGCTTTGCGTCGCACCGCGCATTCGTCGTAAAATAACTCTAATAGCGGCACATAACAGTATACGCGCTTGGCAGATACGTCCGCTTATTATGTTAGCATCGATGCACCCAAGTATGTGCCGCGTTTAGTGTTATTGCTCTCTCCAGACGCGTCCTTATCTGTATACGGAGCGATACGCATGCACACACACACACACACACACACATAAGCACGCACACAACCAACATTCCTAGCCATACGCGGGATGCACTGTCGCGTGGCTTTTGCGGGCGCCTCGTCGTCGAGACGTTTCATCCTTCGTATTACAGGATATATTACGCGGCGAGCTGTGTATATCCTTCGCTTAAAGATCATTAAATTCGGTCGTGAGGCTCCGCTACTTTTATTCATTCGGTTCACTCGCCGATGCAGGCTGTATACAAACACGACATCACGCCGGGACCCTTTCTCGCGTAGGGATTTGAGATCCCCCGAGCCTCTTTGGGACGGATTCGCGTGGCGCAATTTTTTTTTAATTATGCCGTGCAACTGAAATGATCGAGAAGGGGCTGAGGAGGCGTAACGAGAGCGAGCCTTTGATCCTGCGGCTGTTCCACGGTACGGCCTGGTCGTTACCCTTAACTCGGATGTAAATGTAGGCAAATAAGGGCAGGCGTTACAAGTCCCGAGAACGCATCTTTACGAGTCCGCGAGCGACCGTCCAGCGTCGCGTGAGGGATTTCTGTCGGGGAACGAGAAACATCGAAATGCACTTTTCTCAAATGTGGAGTAGCGTAATTTCCTCCGATATAAAGCGGTGAATAGCGAGTTGTTTTGCGTTATTTCGCAATATCGTAAAAGCGACGTGTATACCCATCGCGTATAAACTCTAAATATTAATCGAATTCTCGTTGCCACGAGCCAAGTCCGTGCATGTCTGTGCACCGCAATTTGCGGATGGGAGCTTTAGAGGGAAATGTATCTACCGCAGTGTCAATAAGTCGTGAATATTCTTTGGAGCATGAGCTTACGATTTTTCTTTCACGGAAGGAAATATCGCGACGAATTGGCCGCAGCTATGCAAGAGTGATCTAACCCACATGGAGTACGTTCCAGAAAAAAATGAAGATGAAAACTTGATAGATGATTTAGGGAGCATAGATATAGCACTGAGGTTCTTCGAAATATTTTTACTTTTTCAAGAAGTCAAATATAGTCTGTTTCTTTCTCTTTAAGGGTATTCATTGACAAGCTTGAAAAAATAGATAAAGAAGACGTAACAAATGGCGCAACTAATAAATTGCGTTGTATAGTAGATAAGTTGTGCTATTTGTTAACATTTTGCCTTGTGCTAAATTAACACAAAAATTAGAGTGGATGAATCGGGACATGTGAAATGTGTTAAATTTAACACAATTTTTTTGCAATCTAAAGATAGCAACATCGTATATTTTCATAATAATTCGCGTTAATATATTCTCCAATAGCATGATGACGTCAAATTAGGCATTAATGATGTCTTGAATATCAATAATATTACGTCATGTCGTCATTACGTTACGTTGCTGGGCATATAATTTATAATGAAACTACTTTTAATCATTGTCAAATTGTTTGTGATCATTTTTAGATGCGAGGTTGATTCGTAATTTTTTCAAAATTTTACTGTTTTTGCGATACGGGCAATACGTCCTTAAATCCTCCCATTTGCTGCATACATTGCATATTTTAGATTTTCGGCGATTACGAATCCAAAAAACAAATGCGTATTCATTCACGTTTTCGCCACTGTCGGCGGTGCTGTCGATATTATTAACCGTTTACACGAACCTCATTATGAAGCTCGATAAAACGAGCCACGGTAATGCGCTGTTAACTGCCGATACACAGATAAATGATAACAGATAAACAGCAGGCCGCGCTCGCATGCCGCGATGCAGATAAATGAAAGAGGGCAAAAACTAAATAACAATACTATTTCCATATAAATTGAGATGTCCACGGAAGCTGAAAAATCGCGGCGGGTTATTTCCGTGTTGCGTGCCGCAACGGCATTGCAGCAGACTTAGTTAGGATGCGATGCATCGAATCTGTAACTCGATTCAAATGTGTCGTCGCATTTCTCTCTGTCCGACCGTCATTGTCGCGTCTTCTGCCCGTCCTTCTCTTTACCTTTTCCCTGTCTCTCTTTTATCTTTCTCTCTCTTCCTCTGTATCTCTTTTATCTCTCTCCCCCTTTTACCTCTCCCCCCCTCTCTCTCTCTCTCTCTCTCTTCTGTCTCTCTTTTATTTCTCTTTCTCCTCTTTCTTCTTCTGCTTTTTCTCTTTCTCTCTCCCCCTTTTACCTTGCCCCCCTTTTTCGCTTACTCTTTCTCACTCTCCTCACTCTTCTCGCTCGCTCTCGCTTTCGCTCTCTTGGTCGCAGGGAAGGCGCTCGAGTTTTCACCGGCGTCGCCGTTGAAAACCCGAAACGACTACACGCCATTCCTTTCCTCCCTACGCCGAGCGCCGCGCGCGCGCGCGTTAATCGATACTGGAAACGCGAGAGAGATACGCCTTGCTGATTAGAATTTTTAAATATTCAACGTTGCATCACCGCGCGTCGCGAGGAAATATGAGAGGCGCGCCGTACGCCCGGTATTCTAATATCGGGCTATCTTTGACGACAGATTAGATTTCGATGAGCCCCGCTGCGCGATTAACCGAGGGCTCAGCGCGCACAGAGCCACGGCAATTTTTTCTCACAACAAGCTCTCTCTCTTCCGTGGAAAACACGTCGGCGCGAGCGCTATTTTATAGCGTCATTGCGGCGCGGTGATAAAACGCTTGATAAATAATTTGTGCTTCGGTATTGCGTTGCGGCGCTATAGAGCTTGGGATTTTATTGAGGAGCGTAAATCATCGCGTGTGATTAGCGTCGCGGCGCATAGCCTGACGATACTGCTAAGCGCACGATCATTCGCAATTTATCGCGTATATTGTCCCGATTCCAACGTTGAGTTTCGACGTTGTTTTCGTGAATACACTGACGAGGTAAATACTAAAAGTTGCAACACCTATCGGATATTTCTCTTGAAATCTATCGGGTAATATATGAAGCAGATTTCTAGCTTCTGCGCTACTGAGAAATTATCAACAAGGGAGATATCGATTGTCTTTTGTGTCGGAAATACAATTTGTCGTCCTAATACCCGAATATGAAAGACGGTCTTTCTTTCGCGTGTCTCTGAGAAGACAAATTATCCCGCGTTAGACAAAGCGTTTTCGACGAGACATTACGTTTTAATTATTCCCACCTTAAGGCAACTTTCAACGATAAATTTCATCGGGGCGGACATTCCCCTCCGCACCCTCGATGTCCGAACACTGAGAATGTAGATGATACCCAGTTTTCCCGCGTTTGATTAATGTTCTTATATATTCAATGTTAAGCCGTGGAAAATATGAAACACGATATCTGTGCGCCGTGTCTGCGCATTGTTGCAAATATTACGACAGAAAAATATAGCTCGACTACCCGCCCGCCTGCGTGCGTGCGTGCGTGCGCGTACGAATTGTATATAAATATTTCTCCGTTTGTGGACTAATGCGGGGATTAAGAGCTTAACGACAGACATTTTGAATGCGGCGTGTTTTGCGCCGCGGAATTACACGGCGCGCGCTCGTCCCCGGCAACGTGAACGCTAACGCGGCAAAATACACGTGAAATGTTTGTCCGAATACGCGTGCACACCGATAAAGACTTCACGACGCGAACGTTTAAATTTAGAGACGCGAATAAATAACAGCTTTCATTAGCAGCCGAAGAACTTTCGGTTTCCCGCTGCGGCGTGCGCGCGTTTCACTGTAAAACTCGATGGACTGCCCGCACGCGCAGCTTAAGGTATGTCCAGACTCGTATCACTGCATCGTGTATCAAATACGTTGATATATTATGATAAGGCTTAGTTTTCAACTGTTATCTATATCTCGTATTCCGTATCTTTGGTATGTATCCCGTACAACAATTTTTCTGACGTCTAATTGTAATTCAATTTTATTTTCCAAAAAATCATGGGAATTTGATTGGAAAATCTACGAAGATTTGGATTAGAAGTGTAATGTCTCAAAAATGTGATCCTAAATATCCTATTCTTTCTGCTGAATATTTTCCCAAAATTTTCCTTTTCTTCTGATTTCTATCTTATATTTATGTAGAACAAAATATTTATAACGCTTTTAGTATTTACGCATATTTTATAAATACTTAAAAAGGATAAATGTTCAAACTATTTTACTGTTTCAAAAATATTTTGTTCATAACGTTTTCTTGAACTAAATTATTTCTTAGTATAAATGTCTTAATAATAAAACATATATTTCACTTAAATAACCTTAACATCACAATATATATTCAAATGTATAGTTATCTACAATTAAATTACTTTCAGGTGTCAAATGTCAGGTCATATAAAATATTCAGGTTATCGCACAGTCATTTTTATATTCAGAGATATTTTGTTTGATCTAAATATAAAATAGAAACTGAAACAGAAAGAAATTAGGAAAAACGTCGAACACAACAAATGAAATCTGTTTGGGCCGCAATTTTATTTATTTGGGAAATCTGAATCAATCCCAATTAAATTCCAGTAAATTTTCTATAATTGGGATAAAAATTGGATTTCCAATTGGGGGTCGCAAAATATGACACACTTATTTGGGATAAATTTAGGTTCTGATTGGAATTTATGCGTGTGGAATGTTTGGGAAATTTCTATGCGTGGGATCTTTTTGATCTTTCCATTTACGAGCGAGGGTTGAGAAGTCTTGAGAATAAAAATGAAAGAATTATTTTTATAGCGAAAATTTCTTTTTATTTTTCGACATGATCTCTTAATTGAATGCATTTGATCCAGCGAAGTTATACCAACACATGACAGAGCATAACTTTACATTAAGTTTTATCAGCGTCATACTTTTTTTGAGTACGAGTTCGCACAACTTTTCATTCCTCCCTCGTACATGATACATCAGTATCTTTAGTTTCACATTGTCTCCATGCGATCATGATACAGATCGGGGTATCGCTCGCTCTGACTCTGCCCGTATCGCGTATCATTTCTTTGATGTGACGGCAAAATACCGACTCTAGGTCGATCATGACTGTAGCGTATCACCGTATCGATTTTTGATACGCTGATACAGCGCCCTGCCCACACTTTCTGAGTCAAAATTTCTATTCTATCAATTCTATTTTTGACCTCAATTTATTCAAACATCTATTTTGATATTCTAAACCCTACATCTCTCCTCTTGTGAAACCTCTTTTGAATTTATTTAATTTATTTTACAAACTCTGCCAAGAGGTCCCCTTTGGAACCTACAAGTGTCATTTTGCGCGTTTTCCTCCATTTAGAAGCACTAAGCAAAGTTTCAATATCTATGTGTGTTATACATATATTGATATTTCAAAATATACATGTGTCAGAAAGCGCAAATAAAAAGTAACAAAATTTCGATTCGAGTTGGACGATCATGAACTCGAATCGAAATGTTGATCTTACTTTCGGCCTCAATATTTAATTTAAGACCCATTTCGACACTTTGGAACCTACGTCAATCTGCTTTGATCCTATTTAATCTACTAACTTTGCTGAGGTACTCTTTGGAATCTACAAGTGGCATCTTGTACGTTTTTTGCTATTTAGAAGCGTTATTAGAGGATTTCAGTTTCTGTGTGTATTAAACATACACCTTCAGGATGTTAGAAAATTCAAGTTGAGAAATTAAAGTTAAAATTTTGACACGAAAGATCTTGATAGGCGATACGATGCAAGCCTGGACGCAGCTTTATTCGGGACGCTACGCGACGTGAGCGCGAGAGAAAGCCGGTTGCCCCATATAATTTCCGCGCGTTTTTCCAGCGAGTGCTAATCCGTCGAAGCGCGGATATTTTCTTACGCTTGAATTGTAACATATCGTGAAGTAGTGCGCGCTCAGGAGGGACCAGACAGTCGTGTTCGACCGGTTATTGCGCGATCGTGAGCTTTTATTACCAAAATAATCAATGGGATCATAATTAGATCATAATCATAATTAGAATGATTTGACATTTTGGGAAATATCAGAGAAATTCGAATAATGATTCCTTCCATTACTCGGGTAATAAAAGCTCTTTAAATTCCTTAGAGTTGAACCTCACTCAAAATACGTGAAAAGTGGTATTTTCGCTTGAAATTATAATGAAAATGTCACTCGAAATCGCAAGAGTGAACGCTTCACTCAAGCTTACACTGTGAAAGGAATATTTAAAAAATAAAAATATTCGGGGCAGAGGTGACTCCTCCCATTGATAACACATTTACTTTAATTTATATTCTTTTATTTGAGTCGAATAAACAATCAGTTTATTTGACTCAAATAAAAGAATATAAATTTTATTTGAGTCGAATAAACAATTAAACAACAGTTTTAATGAGAAACTACAGTTTTAAGGAGACATATTTTCTCATTTAAAAATAATTTTTGCTCGATATGAATATATGTTTACATAAGTAAACATGTTATTTCTTTAAAACATTTCCTGAATAAATATTTCTTATTTTTAGATATTTTTTCTCTTTTAGAAAATAGAGTGGATTCTTACTTCTATATAAGCGAACTTTTCGATTGTATTTATATCTTCTTTTGATTCAATTAGATGCATCTTTCGTCAGATAATTTCTGATCGAATATTTAGAGAAACCCATTTTCGTTTTGTTCAATCAAGCGCGATATTTGACTGAATTGCGTACCATTGAATAAAAATATCTAACCTCTTCATTGAAAAACTCTAAAATCGATCGGATATATTGCTTGAACGACGTATCCGTTGGTTAAAACTTGGACTTTTCTCTCAGTGTACAGATCTATTTAAATTCACAGAGCACTTTCACGATCTGCATCTGGAAGAGTGAAATAAGGCGAACGACTGCGTATGTTCTGTCTTTCTCTTTCCGTTCCACCATCATTCTTTTCCATGTTTCTGTCTTTCAGGAAAATCACGACGACTTGACGTTTACTTCGCGGACGCCGAGATGCCTTCTCGTACGAATTATACCCAGCCCCGTATCGGGAACGCAGGTGCCGCTCGCGAGTCTTCCGCGCCCGGGATTAAATCTTTAAATATTCAGCCGCGCCGTTGTTTGAGAAACCACACACGACGCGCGGCCCGTGTTCACCTCCTCTGCCCGGAGTCACGCGCCGCATTCTGCCGCGAATACTGGCGGAATACGAAATCGCGCCTCCATTCGCCCGTTCGCGGCAACGACTTACGCTGAGCTTTTCCGCGCCGTTTCGAGAAATATTTCCCAGCGAGGTGAGGGCGCGGCGGGGTCGCGCGAGAACGATCGCGGCTCGTTATGCCCGGAGCGCTCGGTTCACCGTCCCTCCGCACCGTTTCCCCGATGGCGAAGTTTTGATGGCGGTGAGGCGCGGCGGGTGCCAAGTAACTTTATTGAAAAGTATCTAGGTAAGTCTCGGAGAACAAAGGTAGCGCTTTCTCTCCTTCTCCGTCTTCCTTTCTCTCTCCGTGTATTCGCCGTGTACCCCTTGCTCAGTCTCGCTCCCACTCATCGCCTCTTTCTCTCTCTCGCTCACTCTCGCTCGCTCAGCTGCATCCCTCGTTCCGCGTTCTCCACATCTCTCATACCCCCGTGACCTCCTGCCTATCCACTACTCGCCTATCCACCCACCCCCATCCACCTACCGACGTAACTTCGCCCCAACCACGCGATCGCACGGTCCTGGAGCGGAATATTGCCTTTTCGTCGTCGCGCAAGCAAAATCCTTTCCTGCCGCTCGAACACTCGGTGGAAATTGACTCTGCTTATATCGGCTTACTGGCGGCTTCGCAGACTGTCGGTCGCCACTCTTTCTCTCTTTCTCTCTCTCCTTCTCTCTTTCACCCTTCCCTTCCCCCTCGAAGCGACGCGATGATGTTCCCGTTGATTCTTTGCGCGGTTGCGGTCCGCATGCCGGCTGTTGCTTTCTTGTACGGATGCCTTCGAAGGGGGAGGAGGTGGCCACCGCAAAGTGCACGCTGTTGATGCCGATGACATGGCTGGACGCCGCTTACTCTTCGCGGAAGTCGATGCGATCGTGACGGATGGGATTTTTGCCCCTCGTGAAACATTCGCGCGATAAATTTGGTCGGCTCTTTAACGTCACTTGCGCCAGGAATTCGTCTTTTATATATACGACAGAAAGAATATCTAGAAGATAGTAAATACTATTTTTTGATGAGCGCATTAGACACATTTACTTCAATCTAAATTCTTTCATTTCAATTCTCTCAAACAGAATAAGCAGTTACTTTCATGAAAAACTAAGATTTTATTAGGTTTTAGGAAATTGTATGTTCTCTTATTTGAGAAATATTTTATATTATCGGATTGATGTGCGTAATTTCTGTCGTCTCTTCTCTTTTTTTTTTCTCTTTCCAAAACGGCAATAACGATGCCGTTTATTAACATATCCACATGACAAACGAGACCGAAATATCCGCGTGTTGCGATGATATTCTAGGAGTAATTTACAGCGACGCGGGTCAACTGTTATTCTCGGGCTTGTAGCTTCTTCAAACCCGACATACGATCATTCCTCCTCATCTTCTCGGGTACTCTGTTCAACCGCGATTTATTTTCGTCAACTGTCATCCTTAATATAACAGCGTAATCATTTCCGAAATGCCGTGTTGGAAATAGAATTAATCCGTGTTTTCTATTTAATGTTAGTATCCCCAAAATTTACATGCAGCTTAAACAAAGTTCAATGATTCCATCTATCAATAAATTGACATTCGTGCACTTATCTTCGACGCGCAGTAAATTATTACATTTTATTTTAACTGCACTGCCAACTTTGTATACTATCTTTACTGGTTTTATTACTTTTACTGGTTTTAGAGATAATATATTATAATATAACGGCAAGTGTGTTATGTGTGTGGGTGTGTTAATTAAGTAAAATTTTTTTTCAAAATTATATCAATTTGAATTTTATTCAAAAATACGACAGAAATTATGTACAACAATTTAACATGACAGTATGAGTATATGTTATCGGTACTCACCGAATAAATATTCATTATCTCTTAGATATTTTTTTCTCTCAGTTATTTTCTTTTCAATTCATTCAATTCTCCTTTCTTAACGCGTACTATCACAGAACGTGCTTTTCGAAATCTAGCAGAATGATTCACGCGAATGATATACGCGACGTCAATTTATTGACAGGTGGAATTATTGAACTTCGTTTCAGCTGCATGTGAAGTTTGGGAATTCTAACATTAAATAAGAAAACACGGAGCGATTTTATTTTCAACATGTCATTTCGGAAAATATTCAATGATTACGTTGTTATATTGAGAATGACAGTTGATGAAAATAAATCTCACGTGGTTGAACAGAGTGCCCGAGAAGGTGAGGAGGAATGATCGTATGTTGGGCTTGAAAAAGCTACAAGCCCGAGAATAACAGTTGACTCGCGTCGCTGTGAATTACTCCTTGAGTGTCATCGCAACGTGGATATTTCGGTTTCGTTTGTCATGTGGATATGTTAATAAACGGCGTCGTTATTGCCGTTTCGGAAAGAGAGAAAGAAAAAAAGAGAGAGAGAGAGAGAGCGCAGGGCTTTTTCTTTCTCTTTTTCTTCCCTCTTCCTTCGAGAAGCGCGTGTACCATATGTCGTACTCTGCCGAGCGCCAGTTGCTTTCCGGCGTTTCTCGACCGTGAAAACCACACGTGTTGACATTCTTCGGAAGGAACACGGACGACACATGCGCCCGTGCATACACACATGCGTCTATCCTTACGTGACTTATCTCCGGCGATATCCTACGCGGATGCAACACGCCAGGAATGCGGCCTTATCTTGTACACAGAGACCCGTTTCTCGCGTCGCGGTACAATTGTCGGTGACGGTTCGCCTGCGCGGCAAACAGATTTAAACCGCGACAAAACTTGCTCGATTAATCGCGCCCGCGCCGGTGGGATGGGACCACGTGCACCGCGTGCATATTCTCATGCGACGTTCTGGCATCGCGTCGTTAGAGATTTCGAGATTTATTCATAGAATAGAGATATTATAATGGACGTAATAAATATTACGGGCTGTTGGTTGCGATGAATGGGCAGAAATCGCATATTCGCGAGCGCGCGCCAGGTTACCGCGCATTAACAAATGCTGCGCTTCGCCGTGCAAATATGTATAATGCGTGTTAATATATCTGACGTAGATATCTGCCGACTGTGAAACTACACGTCGGCTTAATAATGAACATTTGCGCGCGTACCGGTGTATCGAGGTTGTCCTATCCTCTCTTTCTCTCTCTCTCTCTCTCTCTGCCCTCCTCCTTCTCTCCCTTCCACTCGTCCGTATGTTCGGCAACACGCCGGTGTATCTTTGACGCAAGAAAGTTATGCACGCCGTTGCAGCAGCCGCGCGCTCGTGTGTATGCACGTTCTAACGATATGTATCGCTACAACATATAAGTATCGGTATATCACCGGCGTACATGTAAGTACACGCGTACGTAACGAGGAGCGCGCGTATGCGTGCGTGCATGCGTGCGTGGTTCGTGTATTAAACGTGCGCGACTTATCTTCGAACATGACGTTCCACATGCGCCAACGCAACCCGCGGACACGTATCCCATATAACGCGCGCACGCGCACACATGTGCGTGCGATCATGGGACCCCGGCCGGCCGCTGATGAAATAATTGTCGAAAAATTGGAACGTGCTCTGAAGTAATCTTATGAAGCTTTTGTCCAACCTTCGTCGTTCATATGCTCATATCGTGGAGGTCATCTCGGTAAAGTGAATCGTGAGTGATGTAGCTATGATATAATTTAATTTAATCGCGTTACATATGACGATTTATGTCATCGTATGTGTTCGTAAGTGAAAATTTTACTGTGGCGTAGACGATGAGACGTGTACAGGGAGAATTTCATAATAAAACTTATTATAGGATTTTTTAATTGTCGAATAGATTGACATTTTGCGTCAATTGACTATCTTTTCTTATGCACTGAGAGAAGAAAAAGAGAAAAACATGTGAAAAATAAAAGATATTTATTCGTGCTGACACATTTTACTTGAATTTAAATTCTCTTGTTTAAATAGAATAAACAGCTGCTTTCAGCTGCTTAAACAGCTCTAAATTCTTTTATTTAAATAGAATAAACAGCTGCTTTCGTAAAAAGCAATTATATTAGCAAAAAAAATATACTTTTTCATTTGAAAGAAATTTGCTCTCGTTGCAAGAATATGTATATAATATATTAAGAATATATTAGCCTAATGTAAAGTAAATATGTTATTAGTGCCCATCAAATAAATTTTTTACTTTTTAGATTTTTTTTTCAGTGTACATACTATTTATATTTTAGGAATATTGAAATGTGCTATTACAGAATCTGCGATTTCTAACGAATTTTTAGCAAATTTCTAGCGAAACATAGTAAAATTTTAGAAGAATACACTGTAACAACTAATGTGTTAAATTTAACATTTGATGTGTACCAAATCATTCACTCTTATTTATGTGTAAATTTAACACAAAACAAATGTGGTAAAAAGTAATACGCATAATGTGTAAAAAATTAACACAAGAATTTACACTTGAATACCGTCAGGAATCACGGTTTGTGTTAAATTGACATATGTATAATGTTAAATTAATTAAAATAAAAATGTTACTTTAACATTTGAAAGAAATATTAATCTACAATTTTGATGAAATGAAAATGTTAAATTGACATAATCTATGTCTGACATATTAAATATGTTAATTTAATACAACCTGTGATTTCTAACCGTATTCAAGTGTTAAATTCTTATGTTAATTTTTTTCCATGTTATATGTCTTACTTCTTAACACATTTGTTTTATGTTAAATTTACACATAAATGAGAGTGGATGATTTGGGACACATGAAATGTTAAATTTAACACATCAGTTTTTACAGGATAGGTATACTATGTTCCTTAGCAAAATAGACCTTATTGATGGTTTATTTTTGCATTATTAGTAACATAGTGAAATATATTGAAAAGAATTTATATGAAAAGAAAACTATAATATTTTGTCTGCGTACAAACAATTCGTCCTGGCAATTAACGTGTCAATTGATTATTAATATTATGCAGCTTCACCGTATGCTGTCGTTAATAACGGTTTCGTTATTACGTAACAGAACGTTCGTGTATACCCAAATTGAAATGTTAGTTCTACATTGGTCCTGCAAATTCCGAGGAACTTGAAGGAACTGATGGAGAATCTCAAGATATAATATTATGTAAACCGTTCTCCCTTAATGTTATGAATATTTACTGCTTTGTTGTGTCTTAAAAAGGACTTATTTCAGATTTATTTAATATTCGATTATCTTACTGCGGTTATCGCATTCGATTATCGCATTTAATGATTTTTTTAGTTTAAATAGGTAAAATATGCATACTAATTATATAAATATAAATTACTGAGAGAGAAAGAGAGAGAGAGAGAGAGAGAGAGAGAGAGAGAGAGAAAGGGAGGGAGACAGAGAAAGAGAGAATAGGTTGTTTTAGATGGTATTTAATGGTTTAATAATGATATTAATAGTAAAATGAGGGAACAAACTCTATTCATAATCCTTCTATTAATATCCTGGTATTGGCGTTGAGAGTTTGGATATGAATTGTAGATTCAAAGGGAATGAAAAAGAAAAAGTCGTACGATCAAAGATAGTGTTCAATAATGCTGTTTGCTGACTGAAAATTATATTTGGATTTTGGTACAACAAAGTTAAATGAAATAAAAAAGATCCATTCGCAAATTCAGTATTCTATATCTTACAACCCAAAGATAGGTCGCTGAATAGAATTGTTGAACAGCAAAATATCACTAGCGGGATTTACGCTAGATTCTAAAGGCCGGTGTTTATAGTATAAATTATTATTATCTTTGGTTAAATGTACATTTAATTATAGATAGTATTCATGGATTGTTATTCTCAAGCTGTTTGAATCGATATCATATGTTGTAATATAAGTACAGCTATAGATCGATTAATAATCAGAAATTCATGAAACTATAACCGGCTAGTTATAATTTGTAACGAATGATGACTATAAATACCAACTTTTATATATATATATATATATATATATATATATATATATATATATATCCATATGTTCGTTAAGTTTGTCGTTTTAACATCTTCTAAAATCGGCGATCTCCTATATAATAGATGATTTACGCGGAAATATATGACATATCGCTGTATTCTTCGTCCTGGTTTCCTGATGTAATATCTTGACAAGTTTTGGAAACTTCGTCGTAACACTGACACTGACACTGACACTAATACTTGTGCAGATACGATGATTTAATCGAAAAAGAACGCGATGTTAACACAATTAAAGCTCGATTAAGTATTTCAAAAGGACCGACGGAATATTTTAATCACCCGACGCAAGAATCATTAATAACCCGATAGTACACCGATATCGTACTACACAGAGATACGCCATCACTCGCCGACTCAAAACAAAATAGAGTGCTTGGTAAAGCACGTTTCGCACGAGACTTGCCTTTGACCGCTTTGAAGGTCCGCAATGTTTTGAAAATGCTAATTGTTTTAATCGCTCGATCGCTCAGCGGCGCGCGACGTTGGTTGGCAATCGACGCGTGATGACGTGGCTCTTTTTGTCCATTGTTTTGGTATGTCGCGTACTCTTTTTCATGCCCGAGTCATTACGTCCCGGGCCGATGAACGATGTGCATATCGCCACGCGGACCATACGTATCGGTGCGTTACATGGAGAGAATATATCTTTTATAGTGAAAATTACTATTTAATTTTAAATTATTAATTTAAAATTACCATTTATTTAAAATCACTATATATTACAATCAGATTTTCGACACTTTTGTTCGGATTCTATTCAATATTCAAGTTTATGGGGATTTATCTATTATTTATTAATTATTTATACTGAGAAAAAATATCTAAAAATTAACAAATATTCATTGAATGAGCACCATTAACATATTTACTTAAATCAAAATTCTTTTCACTTAAACTGAGTATTGTTTACTTAAACCGAGTAAATAATACTCTGTTTAAATAAAGAGAATTTTGATTTGAGTAAATATGTTAATGGTATCTACTTAATAAATATTTGTTAATTTTTAAACATTTTTTCTCAGTGTAGCAGTTATTATTCGTTATTCATTTATTTGTTTTCTTTTAATGTGTTATTAAAATAACTATGTTTCTAGTAAAATTTGTTATGTTCTTTAACAAGATAAATCTTACTAACAATCTATTTTTGGACTACTACAAACATAGTAAAATTGAAAAGAATTTATGTAAAAAAACTATAATATTCTCTCCGTGTAGTTATTATCCTGTTGGGCGATTAAAATATTTCTTCGGTTCGTTTGAAAGATTTCATCGACTCCTCGTCGATATTGCTTTAATTAACGCGCGTTTCTTTGATCGAATCATCGTATCTACGCGAGTATCAGTGTCAGCGCGAGTGTTAATTTTACGAATAAGTTTCGGAGTGCCTCGGCAGAGCAGCGGAGAGCAGAATATTAGTTCGAGAAGCCAAGATGACGAGACACAGACAACGATTACATTATATATTTTATATTTGACGATACATAAATACAAGGTGAAACCAGACATTCTGTTTTTCCCGGTTTTTCACCCTTTGCCCTGGATTTTTTTGAATGTTACCGGGACGCCGATTTGGCCCGGATTCGAGTAAACTGTCCCGGTTTATCTCGATTCACAGGATTTTTAAAATGCTTCTGACAAAGAGAGATCTTTGTAAAGAAATTTACAACTCTGTTAAATACGGTAGTTTTGCTTCTTCTTAATTTTAAATAAAAATAATCACAGTTTTATCTTAGCATTAGTTTATACTTTACTGTATATAGTAGGCCTTTTTGTTGTTAAATTACTTCTAATATGTCTACAAACAAGATATTATTTTATATGTGCATGTGTAAACACACACATACACACACACGGTGCCCCATTTTAAACATGCCAGCCGAATATTTCAAACACGTACATAAATTCGCGCGCGCATCATTTTTCTGGGCTCAATTTTTGAAATATTCGCATGACCTATTTAAAATGGCACACCATGTATATATATATATATAATTTTCAGTGATTCCTTTCCTATCCTGCTATACCATGTATATATATATATATATATAATTTTCAGTGATTCCTTTCCTATCCTGCTATACCATGTATATATATATATATATATAATTTTCAGTGATTCCTTTCCTATCCTGCTATACCATGTATATATATATATATATATAATTTTCAGTGATTCCTTTCCTATCCTGCTATAAACATTTATGAAGTCCTGGACTTGGGAATGGGAAATCTGGTCACCTTAATAAATATGTATTTCTAGGTGCGCGAAGTTACATTCATTATACAGGATGTTTCTGATTTAAATGATCATTTGATCAACTTACCGACACTAAGGTGATGTCCCAACTCGAAATTCAAACTGACATTTGTAATCTATTATTATTTGATAATGTCATTTGAGTACGGATATTATAGCTTCATAGATCTGTGATTATTCGCCCTCTTTTATCTATATTTGTCTCGTGGGACAAGAAATATATTCATATAAACAGCCGAAACAATTTATAAATATTAGTCTATAACTCTCTGAATATGCTCTCATAAAAAAAAGATCGTAAATAATTTACAGCTGTACAGAGAGAACATTGTAGTTTTTTTCGCGCAAATTTTTTCCCATTTTCATATATTTCTAATAGTAATATGTTTCTAGTACAAGATTTATTGTCAGTACAATCTATCTTGCTAAGAAGTATATTAAATTTTACTAAATAGATAGAAATTTTTTTAAGAACACTTCAGTTACTAAAATATAAAATAACATATTTAAATGAAAGAATAGTCAATTACTACCGAATGTCGATTTATTTCTTAGTTACAAAGTTTCACAGCAATATTTACTATAAGATTTTCCTTAGAATTGTCCTTAGAATTGTCCTTAGAATTTAGTGCAAATTCTGCAATTTCTTTCGCTGTGTTTTACGTCTAATAATCCTTTTTAGGCCACGGTTTCTATTTTGAATCAGCTAACCTCTTCTTTTCGCTTCTTTTTATTTGATCTTGTATATTGTATATTATATATTGGATCTCTCTAATCTTGAATCTCGATCGGTACAGACCATATTATGGGATATATAATTTTGCTACTTTTACTCTTAAGATTCTTTCTTTTCCACCCCTTTCGTGTCTCCAATCCTGTCGAAATTTCTCCAACACGAATAAAAGTATATTAAAATGATTGTGACCGAAGAAAGTTTACAATTTATCATTTATTCTTCGTTGAATTGCTTAATATTAGCTTATCGCATGCATGTACCAAAATTTCGACTTGGGTAAGCTACAAAAGACATGACATAATCGGTAATTTCCCTCTAATATTACGAGAGATAAATTGAAACGAAATGCGGAGTAATCGGGCGGTAACAGTTTCTTCGAGAAAACATGTATCTACGCCGGGCGTTTTCGGAACATTCTGTATAGAAAGTCCTCGCGACATGTGCGCTCCCGGCACACACGTGCTCCCGGATGACTCACGATCGCGTGTATGCTCTGTATGCACTTTTCTTGCCCCCGCCGAATATCGTCTACGCCCTTTATCCTCGCCGTGACTGTCGACGAACATTACTGATCGCCCGCAAGAAGCCCCGTGGTGTGTTTTCCCGGGCGATTTGCTGTTTTCCTCGGTGCCAGCTGTCCTTTAGTACCTTGCGGCCCTTCCTCAGAGATGAACGTACATAACGTAGGTAGAGAAAGAGTGCTGCTCGTAGAAGAGTTTCCTCTTTTACTGCCATTTACCCCGTCCCTTTTCTCCTACGTCATTCTTCCCGCCATGGAACTGTTTTGCTAAGAGGAAAAGTTTCTGTGCGAGTACCAAGCAAATTTCAATTAAAATAATATTAACTGACAACTGTTGGACCGAGAAAAAGAGAGGGGGGAGGAGGAGAGAAACTCATGTAATGACTGACGAACGAGACGTCACGTGACGCGTTGGAAAAAAATTCCGCTAATACAGACGTTGTTACGAGACATTTGATCCTTGTATGGGAAATCTTTCCTAACGTGGAGATGTTATTTCTCTCCAGCGACCAGATGTGCTTACGTGTCTTTTGTGTTTACGTTTCTTCTATGCTTTGAAGTCTACGGATTCGTTTATGCTCTTTTTCCGGACTAATTCTACTTTTGCCATTCAAATGTTTGTAAAATCGTCATATAGCAAAAGAGCTTCCTCTACTTAGATACATTTTCATTTTCGCGATGTAAAACAATTAATGCAAATTTCCGTTTTCTAATCCAATTTTTTAGTTTTTTCCTAATCTAATTCTAATCAAATCTAATTCTTTTCTAATCTAATTTTTTTTAATTACATATGTGGAGGCAAATATATTGTGTTGAATTAATAATTAAATTTGTATCATATAATAATATACATTTTTTGTTATATTAATGCAGCTACATAGAAAGAATAGATTGAATTAAATAAACACTTCTTTGGAATAGTCCAAACGAATTTTTTGATTGATCGAACAAAATTTTGTTTGACGCAACAAAAATATTTATTTGCTTACTTTTAAAAAAATATTTTGTTGTGTCAACCAAATAATATGTTTGGACTATTCTAAAGAAATTTTTATTTGATTCAATAAATCGTTCTCTCTGTGTATAAAATTACTAAAACTACACTCAGATTTTTGTATTACATTAATTTGTCACATACTATTTTAAGTAAATTTTGATTATTCTTTTCATATTTTTTTTTTTGTTATTCTATGTGATAAATATGAATACATTGAGAGAAATCATTCGATAAAAAATTAACAAACGGATATTTCCGATGAATTTTTATATCCGATCAAGATATCCGATTTAATCGAATACTTCCGGCATTTCATCAGATAAACCCATCAAAAAATTATGAACCGATATTTCTGATCGGGTATAAAAGTTCATCGGTATTTTTGGAAATATTCGTTTGTAAAACGGATCAGAAATACTCGTTTGTTAATTTTTTATTGAATGATTCATATTTATCTCTCTCAATGTATTCATATTTATCACATAGAATAACGAAAAAAAAATACGAAAAGAATGATCAAAATTTATTTAAAATAGTATGTGACAAATTAATGTAATGCAAAAATTTGAGTGTAGTTTTAGTAATTTTATACACAGAGAGAACGATTTATTGAATCAAATAAATGTTTCTTTTTTATCGGATGATTTTTCTGCGTGCCATATGAAGTACTCATAGGGGACGTAATCTTTACAAATCGACTAGTAAAGTCGCTGCTAAACTCATGTACACCTGTTTATCTGGAAAAATTTAATTACCAAATGGGAAAATGTAATTATCCAAATAGACTTTATCATTATTACAGGTGAAAATGATGTCTAATAATACTTTGCCTAAATGCATTTTTGTACAAGGAAGAGTTTCGTGGCTTTTCAGAACAAAAGAGGAAAAGTGTTATTAGATATATAATATTCTTTTTTACTCTTTTATTTCCGCCAAGATTTTCGCGTGAGACAATTGATAATGGAAACTTTAACAATTTTTTTTTAAACACATGTACGAAGCAAATGTATGTGTTAAATTAATTATAAGACCTCATAAAATAATGTGCATTTTTTGTTATATTGATACTGCTACAAAAATCAACTAAAAGTTGCACTCAGATTTTTGTATTACAATTTGCACATGACATTATTTTTAGCAAATTTTTATCATTCTTCTCTTATTTCATCATTCTTCTCTTATTTCTATTTTCGCAGTAGAATTGATAAATTAAGCTTGTCGCGTATCCATGGTTATCAAGTATCATAGATACTATTTTGATCTCCTTAAATCTCGCGCGGTTGCGTAATCATCGTCATCGTCATCATTATCATCATCATCACCATCAGCAGTAGCGCCAGTAGCGTCATTACTATCATCCGTTTGATCGAAATGTCAATAGAAATAAAATATGCCCATCTCCATACTGAAACGTTCGGCTGTCACATGCGAATGTTAACGATCATTCCGGTCGATTTGAATTGCGACCCTTTGAATACACGGCTCCGTGTTCACATCACACATATTAGCGACAAACATGGCTATTTGATCTCGACTCTCGCTAGTGCGATTGTAAACATAAGCCAGTAAGCAAATGCTACGATGATCGGGTGATCTTGTTGTACGCTAAATAGCGGGTAATAGTGGTCACTATCAACATGGGTGTGGATGTACGAGGATTCGTAACCAGATGCTTCCCCTCTGTCTCCCGCCGGCACACGCGTTTACTTTGTCGGGCGTACGCAGGAATATTTGAAAAATGTGTCGACACGCGTGCGCGATTGTCCGCTCGCGCACAAACGCGAAATAATAATCGATGGTGGAATTTGGAATATGCGATATCTCGAAAAAAAAAAAGAGAGGAAAAGATGAGGAGGAACGAGGCGAAAAAAACACAACTGTGAACAATTTTTGAATTCGGGAGATTTACGGTGATTTCGAGAGGCGAGTCTCTGCTCGATTGGTATATTTTTTGCAAATTGCCGTACGCGCGCTACGATATTCGAGCTCCCGTCGGTTTTTGTTGGAACTGCCGTCACACCGCGAAAGTCTATCCCTCTTCTCTGTTCATTAATTTAGAAGACGCGCTTTGAATCTCCTTTTAATTTCCTGACCGCCGCGATAGCGAGTAAATATTAACGCCGGTCGGACGAGAGAAAGGAAGGGGGGGAGAGGGGAGACGAAGCTCGGAGGTGCGTTTTCACGATGGGAACATCACCGCCATTGGATCGAGCTACATTTCCGAGCTGCGGAATTCTTTAGAGTTACGCCGATGAGGGAACGAAAGAGAACGAGAGAGACAGAGAGAGAGAGAGAGAGGGGGAATGGTGAGGGGAGGGGGAGATAGGAGAGAGCGCGTCCGGGATTTCCTTTGCAAGTTTTTCTTCCCGACTCTCGCAACATGTTTCGTTAATTCGAACGGAGTGCTCCGAAGTTTCGTAAGAGGATGTACAAGCGCAGCAAATGCGGGAAGGCGCAGTGAAAGAGAGAGAAGGAGGAAGGGAGGAGGAGAGAGAGAGCGAGAGAGAGAGAGAGAGAGAGAGAGATCGCGCCTAACTTCTCGTACGTTTAAGTAACTTCCCGACGTGGCTGCTCTATCCCTCACTACGGGGGAACGGACGTCTTAGCGGTGTTGTTTTCGCCGGTGTGTGCGGTTAGTCTAATTTTTTATCTGCCTACAGCGTTAATAGCGCGGTTGCGAGGGATCGATTATCTTAAACCGTTGTCCTCAGCATCACACTCCACCCTCCTTGCCCTTTCGCGCCTTGTCTGTTTTATATTCGGATCGAGTTATTTTCCGAGACGTTGCCGTGCCGGAGAGAGACAAACAACGGGCGAGCCTTTGCGCTCTCAAGAAACTTATTCTCAACCAAAATGCCTGAAATTGTACAAAAATTTAACGCAACATTTGTAGAACACATCCGTAAGTTAAAGTTTCATGCGATTTCTGTACGCACCGTTCGTGAACGATTTAATGCTTAATTCGCAACTTTGCACATATAACTTTATGGTGCATTGAAAAAATCACTTTTTGCAACTAAAATATTCGGTATATACGATTTGCTTCGAATTACCGTGTTTTTTACGTGTGGCAAGTAGGATGTATCAGTGTGAAAGTAAAGCACACAAACGGCAATGAAAGTTTTTTATTGCAATTACCAAACATTTGGTAATTGGTTCCATTTTAATCAAATTTTCATTTTGTGTACCAAGTTTCCGTTTGAATAATAAAATCCTTTTTCCGGTACAGAAGAGCAATATTAATGACCGTTGTTTCAGAGTAACTTCATAAAACATGATACACCGTCCGAATAATAAATATATTAGGAAACGCAATATAGAAGAAAGAGTATTCCTTACACTGTTTTCGTGTAATGGTCGATTATAAGCTAGACAACTGCTGCTTTTATGCTGTAAGTAGTGCAGCATTGCATTAAACGTGGCGAGGTAGTATCATGCACTGAGAAAAAAACTTGAGAATCTATCTGCGGGATATAAAGTCCGTTTCATGGAAATAAATTTTGCTTTTCAAAACTAAACTTTATGTCCTGAATAAATTTTCAGCTATTTTTCTCTCAGTCTGAAATTAGTTTCAAATTACTTATTGTTTTGATAGCGAAATAAATACATGGAAACATACATACTTATTGTTTTGATAGCGAAATAAATACATGGAAACACACATTTTGTCCGATAAATCCACGAGTAGCTCCCCTGAAATGCCATTGAAATTATGTCCCTTGGGCGGCCTGAAATCACATACCTGGTAAACAAACTCCTCAACAGTGTTGTAACAGATACATGTTTTGAAGTAGCTAGATATAGATACAGTAAGAAAAGTGTAGCTGGATGAAGATACAGATACGAATCTCATATGAATAACTAGATGTAGATACAGATACAGATACTTTGAAAATGTATCTAAATTTCTTCAGATACTTTTCAGAACTTCGATTACAGAGCGCTCAGTAAGCTCTTATATTTCATTGGTACATATTTTTAGATCTAAAAGAATATGCCAATGGGATACAAGAGCTGACTGAGCAGTCCAGTGAGTGGTTGTAATACTGAATGCACTCAATGGGCACGTTTAGCGGAAAAAGCGCTCAGTGAGCAATCAGCGATTATTGGTCCTTACTGTTAGATCCCTAAATCTAGACCAATTACATTGACGAATTACTCATCTGATGTGCAACTGTTGAGTCCGCTGAACGTACCCAATAAAGCAACCATGGTGTAAGAATATAAGGGTTGCGTGTTTCACACATTGTGCGCGCATTCCCTACAGTACACGTGACGTGAACTGTAGATAATTACGCGCATATACGTGAAATGGAACGCGGCCAAGGTGTTTCATTGCGCATCATGGAGGTGGGAGTAGAACTAATCAGAAAGTTACCACAAAATATACTATGTTAACGTTACGTCTGATGAGAGCCATTGGGTTTTTCGCATTTGTGGCAGCTTTCTGATCGGTAACTACTACGCATCCACCGGAATGCATCATCTTATATTCTTACATCATGGAAACAACTTTGTCTCTTGTGAAAAGTAACAATTATATATAAAATCAAAATTGCATTTTATTTCGTATCTGTATCTAAAATGATAAATTTAGATACAGATACGAGATAAAATGTAACTAGATACAGATACAGATTTTGAAATGAAAAGTACAACTAGATACAGATATAGATACACAAAAAGTATCTAGATACATGTATCTAGATACGTTACAACGCTGCTCCACAAGTAGTCCATCGAATTTTCATCGCTTTCTTTCGCAGCAAATATTTTTATTTCGCTGCCATCGATCGTTTTTAATGTCAAACTGGTACGAGTTTCTGAGGAGTAGAGGAGGAAGGCGGAGGGTCGCGAGAACTTGCCGCTTTTCAAGAACCGATTCCGTCGTTATTCAATTTTCATGCTCATGGAAATATTAACGGGTGCTGGGAGAGCCACGGAGTTTCGGCGTCAATTTGTCACCGGCGATCATCGGCCATCCTCACCAAAACTCACCGATATCTCTCTCACTCTCTCTCTCCGTTCTCTCTCCCTCTCGTGTATCACCTTTACCATTGTCCCGTCGTGCCACCGTCGTGTCCCTTTCGCCGCCTACTTGATCGGCTCGATCGAAGTTTAATACCCTGTCCGCGCTTTTATTTCGCGCGACCACCGCGCGACATAAATCTCCCGCGCATTCATCAAGTCCACGACATCATTCACTATGTTCCCGCGCGTAATACGTAACGCGTGCGCGTGTAGCGATTTCGCGAGCGGTTTGCCGAAGGGTCCGCGGACGCGTGTAAACCGTCGCCCCCATGACCCACGGTTAACGCGTCCGCGCGTTCAAACCCGAGGTACACGTGTCCCGTGAGTTATTCGTCGAACGCGCGACGATTTTTCATTGTTCGAGTTTGTAACGCCGGGTGAATTGGTAGCCCACGGCTAGATCATTTTATTCGGGAATAATTATTTTATTGTGCATTAGCGTACTTTTGTTTCATTATTTCACCCTGTACGTATTTTACATTGATTTTACATATAATGAAAAATTTTCCATCCACTATTTACAGTCTGTGATATCTTTCTGTGATTCCGGGTAGACGAATGTATTTGAATTTTTGGCGGCAAGTTCGTCGCGTTCCATTTGTAAGGGTTGCGTTCCTTTCAGTGAGTCAGTGAGTTCATATGGTACTTCCATCTATCATATAGAATGACGAAATTAAAATATGAAAGGAATACGAAAGAATGATTAAAATTTTCTCCGAATAATATTTTATGTAAAATGTCACGTGGAGTGTAACTTTTAGTAAATTTGTTGTTGTATCGATTAAAAGAAATTATATTATTGTGCATGATGTAAATTTCATGATTAACGCAACACTATATATTTGCTTCATGTGTAATTAAAATAATTGTACACTTTTCATCATTGTTTGCTTCATATTGTGATAATCATGAAAGTCTATCTTTCTTATCAACTATTCTCCCCCTGTCAATAGTCAGTGTCGTTACGAGACCCTTGTCTTCCAAAAAGGCGCCTCGTCACGACGCCTTCTTCCTCCAATCATTTGCTTAGCGCAAAGACACTTAGATCACTCTAATATATCAAGCCCGTTCTTATCGGTGCGGCAAGAAATTAGCTCATTCGTCACACGTGACCCAAATATCACGCGCAAAAGTCGAGCCACATATTATCCCGATCGAGGGGAGCGCGGGGGAGGAGGATTAAATCGACAGGAGAGAGAGTTTCTCTGACCGATACCCGATGCCGAGGTGTTTTTGTCTAACTCTATTTTTACACTCGGGATGTAGCTACGGAAGCGTCTTCTTCCTTTTCTCTCCCTCTCGCGTGGCATTACAGGAAAAGGAAACGGCGAATCCGAGGTGTGAGCGGGAAACGAGGAACTTCAGACTCGCCGCGCGCAGGATGCTCGCAGGAATCCTCGGTGTTTATTACGTGTAAGATCCTCGCTCGTAAACAACCGCCGCGCTAATCAAATATCGCGTTCCCCCGGAAATTAACTGTAGCAATTTGCAGCACCCATTCCCTCTCTCCCCAAATCATCCGTCAATCGCTCGATTCGGGTCTATGTGACTCTTATCGAGTGGAATTTCAGACGGAGCGCTGTCGTCTCGTTATCCGTCGTCATGTTGGGTCTTTGTCTCATTCCACTTCCGCATGCTTCGCCTCTAACCCGCGAGCTCGAGCGATATGAAGCTGTTTACGCGCGTAGATCGTCGCAGACCTCGCTGCGTGCGTGTAGCTGCTATAGCGAGTTTTATTTTTATCGGCGCGATGGTGGCTCGGGAGGAGGGCGAAGGGGGCGAGAGACAGACAGAGAGAGAAGGAGAAAAAGAAAAAGACAGAGAAACAAAGAGAGCGTTCCAAGCGCGGTTACCGTGGAAGTAAATAAAGAAAAGATTCAGCCTCCCCTCGGCCGAATGTGCGCGCGACGTTAAAGAAACTTCAGCTTCGTTGCGACGTAAAGTGTCGACTGATATTTCTCGATCGTGCATCATGCGGCTGAAAGCTCAAAAATGTTAGTGAACGCGCGCCAGACGCGTTGCGCGCGCGGAGCGATTTACAGGCATGCCCGCGCCTATTCACACAGCAAAGAGGGATTATTCGTGCGTGCACGTGTATCGCGAGTCGTTTCCTTTTACTTGCTCACTTCTTTTTTTTTTTTTTACAACTCGTCGCTATCATCCAAAGCACGACCGAGCTGTGTTATAGTGCAGAAACAGCTTGCAGTGCACAGAAACAGTTACAGCGTACAGAAACAAAGAACGTTCTAGTTTTGAAAATATCCTTATTTTGGACATGTAAGTTTATAAAAATGAGCGTTGCATACCGTTAAACGAACGTATAAGTTACCTGCATAAATACATTTCATGTATGATTCAACGAGGAAGAATATATTTTAATTATTCACGAATAATTTTCATAAATTGATAATGTAAAATATTAGATTGAAAATACGCTTAGGAAATTTCTTGGGATCTAATCACTGAGATCCACTTTGATCTTCCAAAATAATTATGGGTTCTGATTAGAAGCGTAATATTTCAGACATGTGATTCTAAGTAGGAAAACCTAAAATGTTTTCTCTCTCCCTTTCAATATACCGTTAGAATTGAATAAAATGTACTAACTTTCTAAAAAATTTAATTTTTTACATTTTCCACAGTAAAATGCTTGAAATGTTTTAAAAATATTTTCTTTTCCGATGTTTTGTTCTATTGAATACAATAGTTGATATAAAAATGGAATTCCCAGTTTAATACTATAAAAGTGTACCGATATTATTGACTGATTGAAAAAAAACGAGAATTCCCAGTATTTCTGCTTTAATTCTAACAGAGCTTAATAGGGTTTTCATTAGTATCGCAGTGGTATAACTCATTTTGGATTTAATTTGTCTAATTCTCATCAGAATATATGCTGCATCTGGGAAAATCTTGGGAAATTTCTATATGGGATGTTTTTAAATGTCGGAAAGAAGATATTATCAAAATAATTACTATATTTTTCTCATATGAGGGACACTATTATAATATTTTAATAAAATTAAAACATTATTGAAACTTGAGACTTTAAAATTCTTTGAACTAAATTATATATCGTTGTATATATATGAAACAATATATATATATATATATATATATATATATAAATCTTTAATTAGTACATTAGTTTTTCAAGTAAATGCTAATTTTTTGATGTACGCCGTGCGACAACATTTGAATAAAAAGCGGAATAAATTTTATTCTCATTATTTTGAAGTAATTGTGAAAAAAGGGAAGGAATAAACGGCCGTAACGATTGTTGATTACTGAACGCGAGAGTAAATTACATCGTAATTGAACGTCGGATATTCGTGTGTGTGCACGCTGATACGCTCTCGCGCGCGCGCTTAAAGTTGGCTTTAAATAAATAACACGCGTTGTCAGTACTCATTACAACTTATCGAAATATCGTCCGGCTTGCCGTTCCCATCATGTTCTCCGCATTCGATCGAGCACAAAGGCGAACAAACTATTTTCTTCTCTCTCTCTCTCTTTCTCGCCTTCTCCTCGCGCTCCCTCTTTCTCTCTATCTCTCTATTCTTCTGCCTCCTTTTTCCTGCGCAAACGGCCGTTCCGCGTTTCGTTCCGTACAACAACGCAACATTTTTCCATATTTCCCGTTGCCCGGAGAACGGACTTTTCCCTCAGGCGGGCGTTTTATTCTCCGCCGTGCGGCACACGCAACGTAATTATCGCTGAATGAAATGCAGCGGGCGCGCGCGCGCGGCCGGTAACATCGTTTCAAGGAGCGAATAACGGAAGGCCGCGCCGCGCCGTACCGTCATTGAGAAACACCGTGGAATTTTTCCGCGACACGGCCGAAAAGGCCGCGCCGCCTGTTGCACTCCTTTCCGCAAATCGGTTTTTCCTTTTCCCCCTTCCGCTTTTTCTGTCCTCCCCCTCGCCCCCGTCATTTTTTTCCCTTAACGCGCTGTCCCTCTTGCTTTTGTTCTCCCGGTCCGGGTTATCCCGCCCCATCATTGTGCACCCACCATAAAAGGATTTACGCGTACAAATCGTCCTTGTTCACCACGCGGATCGAGCTGAAACTCAATTTTTTTCTCTGCTCCCCGCGGGAGAGAAGGCGAGAGAGAGAGAGAGAGAGAGAGAGAGAGAGAGAGAGAGAGAGGAGCAGGAAGATGAGAGAAGGCGGTGGATCCGGACGGCGGAGGGGTGGTTGGGGGCAGTTTGCTCGCTCCTCGGATGGAAAGTCGATCGGATACCGGAGGAAATCGAGTGGAAATCCAGGAGAGCGCGCGTCGTCGTTGCAACTCGGAAGCGGCGTAACGAAGTTTCGAGTCGCTGCAGCGGAAGTCGGCCGACACTTCGTTTCTTCGAGCGAGTGTCGCGACTTCGCGCGGGAATATCGCATATCGCGCATACAGGACGATATATTTGCGTGTCGTTCGCTTCTGCCTCTTTCCTTCTTCTTCGTCATCGCTTTTTCTCCTTTTTTTTTTTATCCTTTCTCTACGACCGGCGAAATTTCGCAGCAGCGCGCCACTGCCGATCCGTTTTGTCGCCGTGGGCAAATTGAAATTTCTGACGACTATTCCGCTGTGATGTATAGCTGTGCGGTTCGGAAGCGTTTGGAAGTCAGCGGCGCGAATCGACAGTCGAACTTCGTCATGACGTCGAATTAGAGAGAATCCCTGGATTTTCGAACGTATATCCAAAAAATCTATCGACAGCTGCACACAGTAGCTCGCTTATTTCTAACTTATTTTTCCCAAGTCCTTCTTTTAAATAGACAAGATTTATCGTTGCAATCGTGCATTGTGGAAAGAGGTAACAATGGGCGTCGAAGAGTTAACAGCTTCGATCTCGTCCAAGATATTTTTTGTTTAATGCGCTATACTGAAAGAAAAAATTAGTTAATTAAATCGAAAATTATAGTCCTTTTTGGCGTCAGCTTTTTGTAATTCTAACAAAAAATACACAGGATAAAGAGTGCTCTTGTTTTGAAAATATATTTATTTTTGATATGTAACTTTTAAAATGAAATTAAATAGTGTTAAACAAAAATGCTTACATTAATACATTTTATGTGATTAAAAAAAATATATATTCTTATTATTGGAAAAAACAATTTTCATGAGAATGAGAGAAAAGTATCTAATATTGAGAATATTATAAGAGTACGATGAGTTGTTAAAAGAAGCTAATATTATCATCACAAAGTAATTATTTTGTATTTTTTATAAGACTATTATAATATTCCAATAAAATTATAACATTGTTGAAATTCAAGACTTTAAACTTCCTCTAACAAAATTACATATCGCTACTTACATATAAAACAATTATTGTTAATTTTAATATATTAATTTTAAGTAAATATTAATTTGATGAATACTAATAACACATTTATTTAAATTTGAATTCTCTTATTTAAAATAGGATAAACAATTGCTTTTACGAAGAGCTAAGGATTTAAGAAAATGTATATTTTTTATTTAAAAAGTATTTTATATTGGTATAAATAAATACATATATTATTGTAATCTTATTGAACAAGTATTTCTTCAATATCTTTTTTCTCAGTGTAAGGTTATCTTCACTAAGGCATATTAACTCTCTCTAGAAAAATGGTTTTCTTGATTATAACTTTTTTTTTCACCATGCAATTATAGCTACAAATATCACTTTTTTCTTAGTGCGCGAGGCTGCTATAATTATAATAAAATCAGTGGAAATGCGAGCTGCGTGTCGGTGTAGCGAGATCCATTCGTGCGATGCTATGAATCATTCGGCAACACGACAGTTTGACATGCCGTACTCGAAGCGTAGTTTAGTAAAAATACGACTTCTGTGAAGCCGCGCGCGCCGCGGCAATTGAATCTATTTTTGTCGCGCTATAATCTGGGGTATCTAATTCCAGCGGCACACAAGAAGGTCGCTCCGGGACTATATAGTGTCTTAGGAAAATCAGGTGGCTATCAGCATAAAATAATTTGAAGGGCGCTCAGTCATAATTACCTCCTTTTTTTAGTAATATATCCTTCAGGGTAATCCCAGGATGAATTATTCGCAACTCACTCGTTTCTCGCGCGGCGTCGTTGGCTCGATAACGTAGCTCGCGTTTCTTTTACGGAGACGAGGTGGCGACTCCAGCCGTCACCCGCGTCCGCTTATCCGAGTCATTATCCAAGTCATCATCCCAGTGATTACCGCGCGCGTAGTTCCCGGTCACGATTTATAAATCAGGAATATCTGCCTGCCCGTCGCGCCCTGTCGACGACGATGGATGCGGGGCAGACTAGGACGGCAACCCGTAACTCTGTTCGATCCTCTCTCGCAATAAGACAAAAAAGGGCTGGGAAGGGGTGGGAAGGGGCGCGACGACGGCGGCGGCGGAGTACCCCCGGAGATCCGAAGACTCGCGAGAATCGAATTACCGCCGTCGGAAATGATTTATATTCCGCGGATTCTAGGAGCTTCCTTAACCCATTTCTCAGAATCTCAAGGTGTGCGCGCCTTTTTCCACCGCACCCTCGGCGGTGCGCGCCCCCATCCACCGTCGAACTACCTTCTCCTCCTTCCTCTCCTCCGTCGACCACCTCCGTCCGCCGCGCCGACCCTATCTCTCTTTTTCTCCCCTTCTCCCTTCTTTCCGCGGTGTCGCGTGAAACTCCCGTGGAAGTTCCGCGCGCGCGTTACACGTTTCCGCGAACGGAAATTGTTCTGTCTCGCAAATCATGCCCGCTCTCTTCTCGCGCGCGCACGAATCATCGTCGTTCTCGCGCGCGCGTTCACCATCCGCACGCTCGCCCCGTCGTCCTCGCTCGCTCGCCGCCGTGCACTTGGAAACACCGGTACCCGATGTAGTCTTACTTAGTCTCTGAATGAGGAACAAGCCAATCATGCCACTCGATACTTACGGAAGATCGATACTTTGTAATATCGGTTCTTTCGAAACTTCCTGCGTCAGTAGGAGGATGAGAAGGACGAGGAGTATGGTCGCTTGGCGCAAATATCGTCGATATTTCTGAAGAATGGTATCGCGTACCGTCGTTATTCTTCATTTACTGAGACTAAGTCAAACTATCGGGTATCAATACATCGGCCGCTTACGCGTAAACAACAATAAGCTATACCTACAAGCCATCCTTTTATCTACGTAGACTGCGCGGAATCTATGTGGATCGCTTATCAGCTGTTACAAGCTTTCCTTTCCTTTCTTCCTCCCTCCTTCCCTCGCTCACTCGAAGTAAAGCCTTTTTAGACTCGCGGAAGCTAAACTAAACGTATGATATTTCCTCGTCGCGAAACTGTTCCGTCGAAACTAATCCGATGGCCACAAGTCGACTGTACGCTTAAAGAAAAGTCTCTCGCAATATTTAACAAATGTATTTAGTCGAGCGTTTCAGTGCAATATTTGGTAATTAGTATCAAATAACTGCCAACCGTCTGGTGGTAGTAATTGTAAGATAATTATTAAGACTAATTTAGTAGAACCGATTAAATTTGGTAAGTAATATCAAATAATTTGGCGATCATTATTAAGTAATTTGACTCTTATCAAAATATTTGATCATTTCATATATTTATCATATAATGTGGTTGGATTAAATTAAACTGAAGATTGACTTGAAAATTTATTTGCGGGGCAAAAATTTAGTTCACAGAAATAATCTTTATATCCCACAAATGAATTTTTAAATGTTCTTTTCTCCGTGTATCTTTTCACGCTCCTTTCTTCCGAACATGCGCTTCTTCGGCGCTGAACCGCAATGTTTGATTTAGTATGCTCAGTGCGTTAATGCACAGGTATGTTGGCGCGTATGCACAATGGTTAAATTGAAATTCCCTTTCTCGCTCTTTGCGCGTATAGTTGATGCAATTTATAGTGAGCCAGGGGCGTGCGATGTAAACGTGTCAAGTAACGCGCGCAAGAGGAGCCATGTAATTTTAAAGTTTACGACGTAATCCCGCTTCGAAGCACTCGCGAGCGAGCGCGTGCATTGTACGTGCGCGGACGCGAGGGTGCTCTTTCCGTATGTTCCGTTCGCAGGAGCGTGTCGTGGATGCCGGCGCGCCCCGAGGCGTCGCGTCGTTCGGCGGACCCCTTTGCAACGCTTCGTCCGTGCGAGAAACGCGCCGAATCAGCCATTCGAGGATTAATTATCAGACTGAGTAATTATTGTAAAGCGCGCACGTCCGCCGCACAACATCATACGGGCTTGCGAGGCTATTTAATTAGCGCCGTTGTGTCGCTAGTGAATCCCCCTCCGTCATCGGCTTCGACCGGCTGTAAAACTCGGCTTGAGCCTGGAGTCTCAATCGCGTCATCTCTTGGCCCTTTTGAACGTCAGACGAAAGAGAGAGTAAAATTGTAATTCTTGATAATTACCCGCAACGACCATACAGACATCCATACTAGGAATTAGACTGCTAAATGTATGAATTATGCATAGAGTTCAGATGTGTGCGTTGTATAAGTGGGACGTGTCACATCTAATCAATGTAATTTTAAGTAATATATGTCATGTACATATATACATACACATACGCAATTTAAGCCTAATATGGCACGTTTCGGGCAGCTTAATCTGGCACACTAGGGTCGTTTTCATCCTCGCTTATTTACTTTCCGTAAAAGTGTTGGTAAAATTTTATAAGAAACAATAAATATACTTTCAAGTCTGTAGAATTATGTACAGGAATCGCAGGATCGCAAATATTCTCACTTAAGTATTTTATTCTCTTGCATATATATAAAGATAAACGTATTGAAAACGTGGGTTTATATAAAAATTTGTAACTTTCCTGAGAATAACTTTAAGATAATAACACTCTTTGGATTTTTTTGTTAATACTTGATGACTTGTATATTAGATTTAATATAAAGAATCGAAATATATCAGGGAGAGTTACTTTCATTTTACATCTCTATTTTAAATTTTTACATCTCTTTTAATCTAACACACTAGGTCGTCAAAAACGATTCCATAGCAGTTTTGAGTTTTTGTTATATAACAGGCGATCGAAATGGCCCAACTGTGTTTAAATTTATATCTCACGTGCTCATCAATTATGACTTTCTTTTAGCGTATGAACGGAAAATTCTCGTTCCAGTAGTTTAGAAGTATAATTTGAAATTAAAAATCGAGTAGATGAAATGAAAATGACTCCAGTAATACCTTGATATTAGATTAAGGTTAAAATATAATTTCTATAGGCACCGGCTATATTACATTTTTCAATATTTTATTTATACTTTTATTTTATTTAAAAAAAATTTTATTATTAAATTTCATGACATTTTATTTATATTTTTCGACATTTTTGTGCCACTACGCATACACACGTGCATTATTTATAGAAAAAAATTTTATAGAAAAAATTACTATATACAGAACAAAAAATGTTTGGTTGAACTAATCAAATTTTTAGTGAAATATGAACGAGCCAAATATTCTGGTTGAAATCATCAAAATTTTATTTAAGTTAACAAGATTTTTGGTTCGTTCATATTTTAGAAATTTCCTTTATCCAGTTAAATATATTCTTTGTGTAGAATTGTGCAAATGAGAAATAGATTGACATTTTACAGTAATTCTGTCATTTCATATGCTATTTTTTTATATTTGTGGGAAGTGAATTTATATTTATATTACAGGAACTAAGAAATGCGCTGTTAAAAAATTTACAATATTTCTAGTAAAATTTGCTGTTATCCTTATTAATATAGATTTTACTCATAGTTTGTTCCTGCACTATTAGAAACATAATACAATTTCAAGGAATTTACACAAAAGAAAATTAATATTCTCTTCGCGCAAAATATGTAACACATCATTTTTGAGGTCAATAACTTTTACGTACAATAACGAGGAAATCTAGAAGCGTAGTATGTAATATAGATGTCCGTAATATAGATGTCCGACTCGGTGATAAAAGACACGAGACAAAAGCCACTTCCGCGGTTCGTCCGCGAAAAACACGCGAGACTCTTCGGGCGTCACGTGCATCGCATTCGCGATTTTGCGAGATTCTCCGTGGAGGAACGCATGTAGCCGGCAGCTTCCGCCGTCGACGAAACGGAACGATCGATAAGCGGCTGCTATCAGTGTCGTATCTCCGGCGTGTGTAATGTCTCGTCTAATTAGCGCCCGTGCTAATCTCAGGGGTCTAGGCAGGCAGACGGATTATCCTGGGGCCATCATTGAGCCGCGCATTCCTTGCAAATGCATAATCGCTACCCGTTGCTTCGTCGCCGTGTACGCCGCGCATACCCCGCACACCCCGCACTTCCATCGGTATCAAATGGAGTGGCGGATATAAATGACGGGTGTTGCTCGACGAATAACGACGGCTATTCTGAATATCGCGCCGCTATATTATCTCGTCGCATATGACGTATAAAGCACGCGCGCGCGCGTCGCTGCAGCCGACGAAATCGTGATTCCACCTGTGACAGATGGCCCAGCCGCGGCGGGGTGGTTCATTATTGAATTTCATCGAAAGTCCATTTTCGGTGGTACGTCGCATGCAAAAGTGTGTTTCATCCGAGTGTAAGCTCGACGCGGACAGGGAAGACCGGGGCAAGATGGTACTCTTTTTAGAATGTTGAGATTACATTTCTTGAGACAAATAGTAGCTGCGACTGACTACATATACGCGACAGAGGCAATCTGTGTTTTTATGTCATCAACGATCTTGTAAACCGTATATATTGTCCTGTAATAACTAAAATGTGAATATCACAAAGGAAAAACATAGCTATTTTGCCTTTATCAAGTTGTCCAGCAACTCAGGTCAATGCAAAATTCAAAATGCGTGTAAAATATACAAGATGAGTCAGTAACCATTGTTACCTGGAATATTCTTGGGGCAAAAAACAAAGTTGATTTTTGAAGTTACTCTACACACAGAGAGAACGATTTGGTTGAATCAAATAACCAACAAACGTTTGGAATAGTCCAAACGAATTTTTTTATTGATCGAACAAAATTTTGTTTGACGCAATAAAAATATTTATTTGCGGCTTAATTTCAAAGAAATATTATTGTTGTATCAATTAAATGATTTGTTTGGACTATTCCAAAGAAACATTTATTTTATTCAATAAATCGTTCTCTCTGTGCACTACTATACTGACAGAAAAAATACATAATAAATAAAAAATATTTTTCACACTGAGTACTAATTTACTTATATTAAAATAAAAAATATTTTTCACACTGGGTACTAATTTACTTATATTAAAATAAAAAAATATTTTTCACACTGGATACTAATTTACTTATATACAAAATAAATATGTAATAAATAAATATTCTATAAATACAAAATATTTTTCAAATAAAAAATATATATTTTCTTAAAATCTTAGCCTTTCATGAAAGCAATCGTTTACTTTATTTAAATGAAAAAAATTAGATTAAAATAGATATATTATTAGTATCTAACGAACACATATTGTTATCTTGTAGATATTATTTCTTTCAGTATACTTAGAAAAAAGCATCTTATGTGGTAACGTTTTTTTTTCTAAGTAGAGTTTTCTAAATTTTGAAGATCTGAAGATTATCTTTATTTTTTGCTTCGAAAGTACTCAAAACGGCAATAGTTATTGGCTTACTCTATATTTCCTAATTTTAATAGTTGCTAGTCTTCTAATCTAATTAGGAATTTAAGAAAAAATTGTCGAGAAAAGTCCGCTGCTGGTTCTTGATTATTGGCTAACTTTATTTCGTTCATCCGTGTCCTCGATTCCACTAATCTTATGAATACAAATTGCATTTATTACTCGAATCATATATGTACCTGTAGAAAACTCTGTTCTAACTAACAACACGTCACTTAAGTTTATTCACTCGCGATAGGAAATATTAACGGGAAATGTCAAGACTTGAAAACGCGTACTCGGTATCTCCTAAATCAGTTTTTTCCACTTTTTCTTCTGTAGGATAAAAATACTAATGTCTGGATATTAACAATACTTTTATCTTACTCTAGACATTTTTATTATTTTGGTTTTAAAATGTGGATGTTTAAACTTTTAAAGTAGAATACATATATATACAGGGTGTCTCAGACCTCCATAATAATCCTTTGTGAGAATGAAGAACGGATTGAGGTGAGCAAGAAAGTCCTGTGTCGTTTTGCGATATTCGCAATAATAGTCGAGATATTAATTAAAAAAGATTGGTGAATGATCACGTGCGATATGGTAGATGAGCTGCAGTGACGCTATCTGCCGCTTATACATTAAGTCAAAAAAGTACTTTACCATTTTGTAAATGACCACATAGATTTTTAGATATTAATTAAGAAGAATATGTGCATTATGATATACAATCATATATGTAACAATTTTCTTTAATATTTGAAAATCTATGTGGTCACTTGCAAAATGGAAGACTTTTTTGTTCAGTTTGAGTTAATATATAAGTATATAACGGCAGATGGCACCACTGCAGCTTATCTACCATATCGCGTGTGATCATTCACCAATCTTTCTTAATTAATATCTGGACTATTATTGTGAATATCGTAAAACGACGATAAGGACTTTCTTGCTTACCTCAATGCGTTCTACGTTCTCACAAAGGGTCATCATGGAGGCTTAGACACCCTGTATATATATGTGTGTGTATGTGTGTGTGTGTGTGTGTGTGTGTGTATTTTCTTCCTCTCTACATATATGTACATATATATGGATGAATATTTAAATATTTGAATATCTAAAAATTAAAACAAGAATATTCAGAATTAGGTGACAGTGTTATTATAATGAGAGAAAAAATGGCTAATCTAATTAAAATTATAATCAGTTTTGATCCCAACTATATTGTTCTAACACGAAAGTAATAATAGTAACACGCACATAAGATTATTATCACTAACGTTACCGTAGAATTTAATGAAAACAGTTCCCTTGACCACAGTCTATAGTAATTATTTTTCTATGTGATTATATAGTTAAAAGTACCAAGCATTTTTTTCTCAGCGCAGTATGTCCGTAGACATTGATACTTTTATTATAATATCATTCCGATTTGAAACTCGGGAAATAATACGTGCATTTTGAAAGAAACGCTCCTTCGTTTCCACTGCTATCCTCGTGATAAATACACAAACAAAACATATAGCCGATTAGATCCGGTTTCTCCCATTGTTACTCGCAGCCACACCTCGCAAGAGTACGGCAAGAGGAAGCCACGATACTTCGGGAAAACTGCCGGGTTACTCGCGGTCTCGCGTCTCTCCTACGACCACGTCCAATTAAGCGCGAACGGTATCCTCATCGCGCTCGGTCCGTCCTTCTTCTCCCGTGTACGCACATGAACGCGATCCGACCATCGGGAAGTCATTCGTTTAATGGGGTGCCCGCCCTACGTTCGCCAGGAAGTTTTCTTGACTTTATGCAGTTATCAGTGCGCCGATCCAAGTAATGAGCCTGGATGGAAGTGGGTTAAGCCGTTTTAATAAAAGATTCTAATTGAGGCGGATTTACGTTTCTGCGTTCTCTCTTGTGCGCGAGCGAACGAGCTTCTCGAACGAATGAACGGACGAGCGAGTAGAGCGCGGTCGGCGGCCGAAGCCCATTACCGGCAAACAACGAAGCTGCGCTTCATTATCTCGTCGGCGACGGGATTCAATCTGGTCTCGCGTGGACGCGCGCGATAAGTTTGAAAATCGCGCCTCTCGCGGAGTCGGTCGACGGCGCGGACAATCGCGCTGCTTTTTCGCAATCGCCTCAGCAACTCGACGTTGACTCACCCTCGTCCACGTGGGGGTTTGGCGCAATCGCGAAATTCGCGAGCCTCACGCATGTAGCGGCGAGATCGGGAAGTACGGCCGATCGATCGACGGGATGCGTCGTATTATAACGTCCGCGCCAATTAGCGAGCTCGCTAATCTCGGGAGAGTGGGCGGACCTGGTGGCAGTAGCATTACCCTCGCACAACCGTGAGGCTTTGTCGGCGCATAATCACTCCGGTTTCCTGCGCGCGTATCCTTTTACTCGCGCACCAGCGGCGGTTGTAAATACGTCCGGAAATGGATTCTACTTGATACAAAGCGATCCTCCCGTTTGGACAGACGGTATTTTTGTTTCGCCGGCGTGTTGGCCGAGTTAAACGCGACCGATTTCCCGAGATGTGTCCGGCGGGAAAGAGCGGGCCCGCATCGTCTGGCCGATTCGCCCTGTGTTTCATAACGCGGCGTTCCGAGAATTCCCACGGATCATTTTAACCTCCCTTAACTCTCGTGGTTTTCTGATATACACCGAGGAAAAAAATACCTTATTTTCTTATACATGATCTTACATAAAAGGATTCTTTAAGGGAAGAAAAGGGAAATATTCCAAGCACAATATTATTCGTCTTTATTAGCATAATATTATTCCTCTTTAGTAGACAAATACTCTTTCGGCAAAAGTTTTCACTCAGGATATTATATTATAGTTGTGTATCTAATAATACAATATTAGAATATTGTATAATAGAATATTGTATTTAAAAAAAATATGTAGCACATTTTGTAACTGAATTTTTTGTTGTTGTTAAGATATTCTCCTTTTGGTTGTAGAAGAAGAATCTTCTTGAGACCATAAAGAGTTCCGAAAATATACAGAATATACAGTGTCTAAAAGATTTTGGTACATCCATAATATGCAAGTAGAGCAGGTCAAAATAAAGAGGAAATTATATCCTACTTTCTAATTTTATCCCGTAATTAATTATAATGTACGAGCCAATGGATGCACGGAAAGTAATGGGAAAGGCTTTGTAGAGAGAGTCTAATGAAACTGACTGTCAATGTGTAAGAAAAATGGCTTACTTTTGACGATTTCTTAGTAACAATGCATAACAGCTGATTTCGAAAGGCGGAGTAAAAAACGGTATATGACACATAGCAGCGCGCCGAAAAATTATTGTTCTCCGTGATAGGAAAATGTGCATTTCCGCATCATCTTGTAGATAGCATAGCATGTTTTTTTAATAGTGATATCTCCAGGAGGTCTAATTTATTATTTAATGCAAGAGCTGTTCAAAGTGCTGTCCTCTCTCTTCTAAATAGAGTCCTTCGAATAACATTGCCCGTTACACTTCCTTAAAGTGAATCAGTGAATAGTCACTGATATCAGTTATAAGTATAGCACTGAGCACTTTCAGTGCAATACTTATAACTGCAAATCAGTGTATATTCACTGTTTTCAGTGATGTTTCACTAATTCATTTTAAGAGAGCACGGTGTGCCATTTTCAACATAATAGTATCGAAGGCTGCAACAATAGTTTCATGTACTTCGTTTTCTCTGTCATCACGCCAGTCTCCCACTAGATTTTTAACATACTTCCATAGAAAAAAATATAGGATATTTAAGTTTAGCGACCATGCCGGCCAGGTGATTGGGCAACCCATCCACTTACCTGGATAATTCACGTTTTACGTACTTCCCGACCAAAGTGCGCAGGAACTCCGTCGTGCTGGAAAATCAGCTGTTTCCGCACGTGAAGAGACACATCGGCGAGAAGTACCGACAATTCATTCTCGAGAAAATTGGCGTATATTTTGCCATTCAAGCGCGGCGGAAAGAAGTACGGATCTAAAAATTTTTCACGAAAGTGGTTTAGCAGCGAGAGGAAAATGGTATTATTTTCACGACTCACACTCACCACTTGATTTCCGATCATGCCCACTCATATATTAATAGACCATTGCTGCTGCAAAGCACTTTCGCGGCATGAGGATTGTTTTCTGCCCAATGAATAAAATTGTGCGAATTGCACACGTTGTTCGTGAAGGTTGCCTCGTCGGCCCATAAAATACGGTCCGTAAATCCCGTTGACATTGCGCGAGAAAACCTACGCGTATTTTACCAACGGTTACTATCTGAGACAGCGCCGCGAATATAAAAAGTCATTAATAATAATACCTTCGTAAAAATTAATCCGTTGTTGTGCATTTCCCGGCAGCAGCTGTTGTATAGGGTAAACTCGGATAAGATGGCCATATATTTTTTAAAATGCAAAAAAAATACATTTCTTATTGTTATTTCTTAATAGCGTTTGGCACATTACTTCTCTACAGTACATTATACTACCGGAAAAGGAAAATATTTCAGTGCAATTATTTATTACAAAAATATCAAAACATGAGCATTGGCCATTTTACCTAAATGTTTAAGACAAGATGGCCACAAGGAATAGATGACCCATACATATTTTATGTTCAAGATTCTGACCTATATTTTATAAAATAATGAAAAAAACATAATTTGACATATTCATTTTAGTATAGGATATTTAATACATATCATTTGTGAAAAATATAATATACATATAAAATAGAAATCTCTATTGCAAAATCTCTATTACACTTAAGTTCTAAATCCAATTTTTTTATCAAAACATATTGCACATAAGATTTAATTACTGTAATATATTGAAAGTAATTTTTGAAATATAACGACTTTTGTTTTATAAATGTTAGAATGATAGTGGCCAAATGATTTTACCCAAAATGTGAGTGAAAGACAATTATAATAGTACTTATAAACAAATAATGAAAACGAAAATAAAAATGCATGTAATATTACAATTTACATACCTACTTTATGTGTCTAACGTTGACTGCGATAGCTTAACTATAATTTATTCGACGTTATAGCAAATTTTAGTGAACACATGAGAAATTTTACAGATAGTCGAAAATAAAAATATAGTATATTATTCATAATTTTGCTATTTCGAAAAATGTACGCACATGTACTACAATAAATATCGATTATCTTTGTGACTGATTACACAAACGCAATGTTTTGCAATTATTAGAGAAATTACAGCCTATGGCCATCTTTCCTATGGCCCGAGTTTACCCTACATTGGTAATGATATAACGGGTGCAAAATGTCCACACGTAAAGCGCGATGCATTGCATACCGCGACAGTCTTAGTTCGCGCGTTGCACAACGCACGCTCAGCCCAGAGTTTTCGTCAAATCTATCCAAGATTCGCTTCTTGTCTTGAACGCGAGGACGCACTAATACACTAGGTGCTCTCTGTTTACGCACCAAACACCTGCTCTCACGTAATTCTTGCATTACACGTAAAATCACTCGAGCCGACGGATGTCGCGCACATCCAGGAAATCGGTTCGCGTAAATACGACCTGCGGCATATGCATTTTCGCCCGTTAGCACGTAAGTAGTAATCATATCAGTATACTCCTGTGGAATAAATCACATTTTTGTCACGGAAAAGCACCATGCGTTTACAATTATTTCACGTGACTGCGAACGTGTCATGCCCGTCGGATACACGAAGCCGGACAGAAAGAAAACGGCGATCAAAAAATGATTTAAACAGTCATGAGCTCGTATGTTATAATTACGGAATAAATATTGCGGAAACTGCAAGATGGCACATACTTGCCTTCTTATCTTGACCTGTTCTGCCTGCATACTGCGGATACACACACACACACACACACACACACACACACACACACACACACACACACACACACACACACACACACACACCAAAACTTTCCAAATACCTTGTATATATTTTGTGTAAAATACTCGTACTCGATGAGATCGATTTTTAATTAATGAATTAATGGAATATATAGAAAGTTGATTTCTGGTGTGAACTTCGGTTTCTGGGTAAAGTCTAGTTAAAACTATAGTTAAAATTAAAATAAAGTTCTACACTGAGAAAAAGAAATGGTTAACTTCATTAAAATTACGGTCATTCTCGGCGTCAACTACATTTTTTCGTGATTCTAACAAGAAAAAAATAGCAATAGCAATGTGCATGTAAGATTATTATCACTGATATTGTAGTAACACTTATTAGAAAAATGGATTCTCCTGACTTTTACTATTTTACTATTATACTATTACTATTATATTTACTATGACCTGACTTTTATTATTATATTTACAAATGCCAAGCACTTTTTCTCTGCGTGATTAAAGGCTTCGGGAAAGCATCGACGTTATATTTCGTCGACCCGAAAGAGATCAGTGCCGTGAGTCGGGAAAGCCCGGTACGACGATCGTTTTCGATCGCACTGAAGTTGGAAAAAGGCAAACGAAAGCGCCGCGCATCGCGAAAGCGCCGAGTCGTATTGGTAATCAGTTAATTGCGCTTATTAATATTATATATGATTAACCGTATTATGCGGTCAAATAATCCACGTGTAATCGTGCAATATTGATGCGTGCAGATTTGACCGTGCACAACGGCGGCGGGCTGCCGCGTTGCGCAGCTGCACAAATCCCGATTATATACGTGCGCGCGCGGCAGAAAAGTATCGCGGCAGCCGAGGCGTGTATAAATCCGCGGCGCAGACGTACGCGCGCCGCGAAAATGAATAATCGCGTCTCGGCGAAAATACGCGCGGCCGGAGTTCTCCCGCGGGGAATGTTTAAGACTCGCTTAAGGTCGGACGATTAATCTATCAAGTGGCGAAACGCGCTCGCAAAATTGCCTTTACATCAACGAAATTCCACGGGCCGGCGGCGGCGGCGGCGGCGGCGGCCGCAACGGCGCGCGGCAAGGAAGAGGCGGGGTAGAGGGCCGGAGGATGGGAGGGAGAAGGAGCGACGCGGTGGCGTGTTTACTGCTTTTGTCGATGGGGAGCGGAAGACGGCAGATCCTGGACGCGTAACGCCGCGGCTGATTAGCGAGCGCGCTTATCGCGCGTACTCGTAACTGGACGGGGACGGATTATCCGACGGTCGATCTGGCCGGCGCGTTCGCGAAACGACGAGCTGAAAGTCCGCGCGCGCGATGTTGCACACACGCCTCGATCGTAGAACGGCGTTACGGCTTTACGGTCGTTCGCACGACGTCGCGGCGATAGGTTACTACGCGATACGCGAAGATCGATCGCGGTCGAGCTTACATTTGGTTCGTATACGTGGATGTACACGTGGCGCTACGGCATAAACAGAGAAAAAGGAAGTGGGTGGGACTCGATAAACAGCCGACTTCAATCCTCTTTCTTCGTGGCGGATTGTCATTCATTGAAAGTGGAATTATTTGCTCTTTATGAAAACGCAGCCGGCACGATGAGCAAAACGAAACACTCTCGTCCTCCTTCTCTTCCTCCTTCTCCTCCTCCTTCTCTTTCGTTTTTTCTCCGCGAAGAAGTCGATAGGAGTCTCCTCGGCGAAATGAAGGGGGAGATTAATGCAGTTGTGCCTCAGCACAGAATGGATAGAAAAAAGTTCGTAGAGATGAGAAATGTATCACGAAGAGAGAGAGAGAGGGATAAAGAAAGAGAGTGACGTAAGGACATACCTCTCCGCACGTTTTTCCTCTTTCGAAAGAATCGGGGAAAATGAATTAATACGTATTTTCGCGCACGCGTATGTTTAGACTACGAATTTATAAACAGTGTGGAAGTGGGAAAAAAACAAGATATGCTATAATGAGAGGTGCGCCTGGAAACGACGGTGTCAAGATCGCGTTTTTGTCGAAAAAGTAATTACTCCCAAGTGGTAATTATTCCTTTATTTTGATCCATAGTAACAATATTAAATTCGTCACTGTCACGATACACGAGACGAAGAAACAAATCTGAACGGATCGCGTTTACCGTGTTTTAATCGATCACGACATTTAACTCTTCCAAATAGGAAAAGCACAATAAGCGAGTGTGGGAACGTGTGCGATTGCTTTTGTTTTATATCGCTACGTCGAGTCAGTGCCTTTTAACCCTCTACTGCTCATTGTGACTCCGAAGTCACAATCCAGTTTCATCATTTATCTCCAATATAAATTTCTGTCTTGACCGATATGACGTAAAGTCACAATATGGCTGCCTTTTTTTAGTATGTTGGCAGTGATAATAACTATCCATCGTGATGTCATAAATCTATTTTGGGAAAATAAAAAAAAAATGAGAAAAATAAAATTTCATTTTTCTTTTATGTGTTGAGTACTTTACTTTTAAACATCCTATGTACATGAAAACTTTTTTAAACATGAAAAATTAATTTAGGTAATAGAGGGTTAAAGCCGCGGTAGGGTTTGAGCACAAAGATTGTTGCAATCGTTTACGACAGTGTCGTAGACGTAAGTCAGTGTCAGAAGTCAATGCACAAGGATTGACGTAAACGTATGCTGCATCAATTGTGTCGTCTAATCATATTTGATGTAACATACGTCTACGCCAAGTCAATTTGTGCATTGACTTCCGACACCGACTTACGTCTACAACACTGTCAGAAACGATTGCGACAATCTTTGCGCTCAGGCTCATATTCACATCTGACTCGGCGTAAGCGCCTAGAAATCCTTGAAGAGAGACTGGCCAACTAGCCCAAAAAATGGCGGCTGCAAATACGTGAGCTCGTAAGAAGTGCGTGGTCTGTACTTTTTCGCTGTACTGCTGCACTAGTGCAATAAGTAGAATGAGACGAGTATATTTTTTCTCACTCTAAAGGCCCTCACACATGAAATGACATAACTGCATGTGCATAGCATAAGACTGTATGGACCAATGAGCATCGAGTATTGAGCATCAAACATCAATATGGCGGCTAAATGCTCATTGGTCCATACAGTCTTATGCTATGCACATGCAGTTATGTCATTTCATGTGTGAAGACCTTAACTTATGTTGGCGCTGCCATTTAGTAGGCACAAGTCACGTGCACCAATCACGCGGAGCCCCCTAAAGTCCATTCTACAATTACGTGAACGTGGTTGTAAGTAGTTGTAAGTGATTACAACACCAATCAAAGTAAAGCAATCAGTGAATAAAACATTCGGATTGGTTGACTCTTACATTCACGACTACGTTTACGCAATTGTAGAATGGGCTTAATGGCCAGTCTCTACTCAAGGATCTCTATGACTGGTATTCATAGTCGAATCTTATTTCAAGACCGTCGTAAGTAATGTCTTAAGATGCGAATACGGCTCTATGGCCGATATTCATAGTCCGACCTTATATTTAAGATCATCTTAAATACTGTCTTAAGGTGTTATGAATCAAGCTCACAGAGCTGTATTCCCATCTTAAGACATTACTTAAGACGATTTTGAAATAAGATTCGATTATGAATACCTATGATTGGTTCATGACATCTTAAGATAGTGCTTAAGATGATCTTAAATATAAGATCGGACTATGAATATCTGCCTATGAATACCGGCCTATAAGCGCCAGACCGAGCGTGCCATCTGCCGTCGCGTCGACACACTATCGTGCTGTCCTCTTCCAAAGGGAACGGCCGCGTGGTCGTAGCGAGCGTGTGCCTGAAGGAATGACACTTGCCGGGCCACGGAGTGGGGGTTGCGAGCCGCACGCTGCGTGCCATCACGTACGCGCGAGATATCACTTCCCAAAATAGTGTCTGGGAATGCGGCTGCGGCACGCAACGCCGCTACGTAAACAAACAGGTGCGCTGACCTGCCGCAACAGACCGATCAAGAACTTAAGATCGATACAAGCGTCAATAACTCCATTCGTAGACGTCGTAGCGACTTGAAACAAGAACCGTTAGAAAGGGCAAACTAACGCGCCTCAGATGAATATTAGATCGTTGTGTGAAATAAGAATCAAGTAGCGCAATCACGTCACGTCGGGTTTTGTGTGTTTGCGTTAAAATGTATATTAATCTATGTTAAAAACCAATAGGAAACCTTGGTCTGGATTTGTAATGCGAAGCGCCAGTACGCTTTTGATGAACGTAAAATGCTATTTAAGAGAAAAACAAAAAATAAAACAAGAAATTTTATGTTGAGTTTAACGCATTTTACATGTCCCAATTTGCCTACTTTAATTTTCGTGTTTGATTATAGACAAATATGTTGACAAATGGTACAACTTATCTGTACACTTTACATGTAGAATATGCCATAAAAAATATACATGTTACATATAAATTGTGTAATTTGAATACTTAGTAACAGTGAATACTTATTTGAATGGTCACATACAAACTAACACAACGATAATATATTAAATTAACACACAGATATATTAAAAGTTTAATACAAAAATTTTCCTACACAAATCAATTTCAGCACAAATAAAAAATGATTTTAAGCATATAACAATGAGAACTTTACTTTGATTCAACACACATACACACACAGATATACCGAGTGTTTGAATCTAGTTGTTCGAGCAGTCGAGGTTTTTTCTGCTCAGTTTAACAAGTCGTCCTTGATGAGTTGTTACGAGCAATCAGATATCTAAATCCAGACACCCTCTATATGTGTGCGTCGTGATTCTCGTGTGATCGTGTAACGCCGAAAGTAGCCGCGTTCGAGAGTAAAGCGAATTAACCGACGTTTTTAACGTGGCGAATGTCAAAGTCTCTGAGAGAGTGGCGGGCGTGATACGTAGCGCCGCCAAGTATCGAAAAGTGCCGCGAAATGTACTTCTCTCCGCTTTTTAATAAACTGCTAATGCGAAAGATCGATCACGCTCTCTCTCTCTCTCTCTCTCTCTCTCTCTCTCTCTCTCTCTCTCTCTCTCTCT